>NC_057811.1:24877304-25050862 GCF_018294505.1 Triticum aestivum | reverse complement strand
GTTCATCCAATCGATCGGCTTCAGTTAGCAGCAGTAGCAAAGGAATCGCTCGATTGGGTTCAGTTAACAGCTATCGATCGATCGCTCGGGTTCAGTAACGCGTAGCCTGCAGTGCAATCGCTCGGGTTCAGTTAGAGCCCAACGCCTTGCTCGGGTTCAGTTAAAGCCAACGCCTCGCACACACGCGCGTACGTGTACGAGAGAAACGTGCATCGCTTGGCCCCCTACCTCCCACCGTAACCGGGAACTCCCCAAAACTTTCCTCCCCCTCGCTTCTACCACGGTTTTTTTCGTCATGGACGGCCCAAAGAATGTCATGCAGCTGCGTCTCCGGCCCGCCCAGGACGAAAAGCCCATTTTCTGTCATGATTTTTTGTCATAGAAGTAGGAGCCCACCACAACTATGATGATACCGGGTTTTGTCACAATTATCGTCATAGAAGTGTCATATGTATGACAGAAAAAAATTCGTTCGGCCCAAAATGTCACAGATGTGTCTTTTTTTTGTAGTGGCCAAGGCCCTGTGGCCATCTGCCTCCCCTCCAGAAAGTATGGAGGAGCTTGTAGAGCTGTTCAAAGGAGTGCGGCGGCGTATCCGACAATGGAAGATATCGGCCTGCCGAGAGGGTGTGCGAGAGGCTTGGGCCATGGTGAAAACTCGGTATAGCAAGCTTGATCCTGATCACATGGCTCGTGTCGGACCGCTAGGGTCGAATGGGGAAGAAATTCCCGTTAGTTTAGTGTATGACCAAGTAGAGGTGGCCGCCAAATATTCCCAACAGGATTGTAAGTTAGACCGCCTGTTGGACGGTATAGAGAAGGAAGTGTTTGAGTCCAAGTGACTATGTACTTTCCTTACCCTATGTAATTCTAGCTGAATTGTATAGCATTTGTCATGGCAGACCTTTTCGCTTCAACCTCCAGACTCGATGGTGTGGAGTGTTTCTGAGTACCCTCACGGCCGAATAGACCGGGGTATGCTTGGAAAACTAGGCGTAGGGGTCATAGTTGCTTGAACAGACAAGTTGTATTCTACTAGTTATGTTATATTACATTGAAATAGTAAGAAACATCTTCCAGAGAGAATAGTTCCGTTAAGGGTTCCTTTCTCTGGGTGTGCATGCATTAGGATACATGTCCGAATTGTGATGTGAAGATCACAGCGTGTACAGCTTCTGGGGGTTCGTAATGGAGTGAGTACAGAAAACATCTTTAATTCGCCGACCGAATATTCCCTTAAGAACGCTAGCTTTCGGCTTCACCCAGTCTGAGGTACACATCCGGATGACCCGGCAGTAACAATCACATAGGTGCTCCCTTTATGCCCTAGCTAAACTAACGGGAACGTAGGGCATAAGCACAGGAGCCAGGCAACCCAGCTTGGCCAAAACTTAAGTCATATCGATGCATATAGTGGCAAAGAAAAGGTACATATGGAAAGACTCATATGTGAAGAGCTTGATGCTCAGTGAATTAATGAAAAGCTTCTGTCCAAGAAGCCCCCAGGCATAATGGGCGTACACATGTAAAGATGTGTACGTCGGCAGTGTTCGGTCAAGCCGTATGAGAGCTTTAAAGTGCAAAAAGGTGTAAAAGAGAGAAAAAATAATGGAAACAAGGGGAGAAGGAGACTAACAAAGAATTCAGCGCTAGGCATAGAACCTTCGGAGTCTGGCCGCGTTCCAGGGGTTCAGCTCTAGGCGATTGTCTGATGCATCATGAAGACGGTACGCTCCTCCGGTAAGAAGTTCATCAATTATGAAGGGACCCTCCCATTTGGGCTTGAGTTTCTCCTTTTCTTCTCTGGCAAGCATAGAACGAGTTCGCCAACGTTGTAAGTTTTGGCACATACTTCTCTGCTTTGATATCTCCGAGCCTGCTGTTGATAAAATGATGAACAGGCTTTGGCGACGTCGCGCTCCAACTCGTCCTCCAGGGCATCTAGGTTGTCCTGCCGATCCAACTCGGCCTCTTTATCTTCGTACATACGCACTCGAGGTGAGTCATGTATAATATCGCAGGGCAATACAGCCTCTGCCCCATACACCATGAAGAAAGGTGTGTATCCGGTAGCATGGTTGGGCGTGGTCCGCAGCCCCCAGAGTACGGAGTCGAGCTCCTCAACCCAGTGCTTGTCTGATTCTTTCAAAGACCGCACTAGCCTGGGTTTGATGCCGCTCATAATAAGACCATTGGCTCGTTCGACTTGACCGTTTGTTTGCGGGTGGTAGACAGAGGCGTAATCAGGCTTAATGCCCAGATTAGCACACCAGGTTTTTACCTCATCGGCTGTGAAATTGGAACTGTTGTCAATGATGATGTTGTGCCGGACACCATAACGGTGCACCACATCGGATATAAATGCAATCACCAGTCCGGACTCGGCCGTTTTAACTGGTCTAGCCTCTATCCACTTGGTGAATTTATCCACCATGACCAGCAGATATTTTTTCTTATGGCTTCCCCCTTTAAGGGGTCCAACCATGTCCAAGCCCCAGACCGCAAAGGGCCATGTAATGGGAATTGTTCGTAGGGCGGTTGGGGGCATATGGCTTTGGTTGGCGAAGAGTTGGCATCCCACGCAGCGCTGGACGAGGTCCTGCGCGTTTGCTCGGGCCGTAGGCCAATAAAATCCTGTCCTGAAGGCCTTGCTGACAAGTACCCTGGCTGCGGCGTGGTGCCCACCGAGACCGGCGTGAATTTCTGCCAAGAGTTGCCACCCCTCCTCCTCGGAGATACACCTTTGAAGGACTCCGGTAGTGCTTTTCTTGTAGAGCTCTCCTTCGTGGACTTTATAGGCCTTCGAACGCCGGACATGTTGGAAATATGCCCTAGAGGCAATAATAAATGGTTATTATTATATTTCTTTGTTCATGATAATTGTCTATTATTCATGCTATAATTGTGTTATCCGGAAGTCGTAATACATGTGTGAATACATAGACCACAACGCGTCCCTAGTAAGCCTCTAGTTGACTAGCTCGTTGATCAACAGATAGTCATGGTTTCCTGACTATGGACATTGGATGTCATTGATAACGGGATCACATCATTAGGAGAATGATGTGATGGACAAGACCCAATCCTAAGCATAGCTCAAAGATCGTGTAGTTCGTTTGCTAGAGCTTTTCCAATGTCAAGTATCTTTTCCTTAGACCATGAGATCGTGCAACTCCCGGATACCGTAGGAGTGCTTTGGGTGTGCCAAACGTCACAACGTAACTGGGTGACTATAAAGGTACACTACGGGTATCTCCGAAAGTGTCTGTTGGGTTGGCACGGATCGAGACTGGGATTTGTCACTCCGTATGACGGAGAGGTATCTCTGGGCCCACTCGGTAATGCATCATTATAATGAGCTCAAGGTGACTAAGGAGTTAGTCACGGGATCATGCATTACGGTACGAGTAAAGAGACTTGCCGGTAACGAGATTGAACAAGGTATTGGGATACCGACGATCGAATCTCGGGCAAGTAACATACCGATTGACAAAGGGAATTGTATACGGGATTGATTGAATCCTCGACATCGTGGTTCATCCGATGAGATCATCATGGAACATGTGGGAGCCAACATGAGTATCCAGATCCCGCTGTTGGTTATTGACCGGAGAGGCGTCTCGGTCATGTCTGCATGTCTCCCGAACCCGTAGGGTCTACACACTTAAGGTTCGGTGACGCTAGGGTTGTAGAGATATGAGTATGCGGAAACCCGAAAGTTGTTCGGAGTCCCGGATGAGATCCCGGACATCACGAGGAGTTCCAGAATGGTCCGGAGGTGAAGAATTATATATAGGAAGTCCAGTTTTGGCCACCGGGAAAGTTTCGAGGGTTATCGGTATTGTATCGGGACCACCGGAAGGGTCCCGGGGGTCCACCGGGTGGGGCCACCTATCCCGGAGGGCCCCATGGGCTGAAGTGAGAAGGGAACCAGCCCTTAGTGGGCTGGGGCGCCCCCCATGGGCCTCCCCCCTGCGCCTAGGGTTGGAAACCCTAGGGTGGGGGGGCGCCCCACTTGACTTGGGGGGGGGAGTTTCCCCCCTTGGCCGTCGCCCCCCCCCCCATAGATGGGTTCCAGGCCGGCGCCCCCCCCCCCTCCCAGGGAGCCTATATAAAGGGGGGAGGGAGGGCAGCAACACCACAGCCCCTGGCGCCTCCCTCTCCCCCTGCAACACCTCTCCCTCTCGCAGAAGCTTGGCGAAGCCCTGCCGAGATCCCGCTACATCCACCACCACGCCGTCGTGCTGCTGGATCTCCATCAACCTCTCGTTCCCCCTTGCTGGATCAAGAAGGAGGAGACATCGCTGCACCGTACATGTGTTGAACGCGGAGGTGCGGTCCGTTCGGCACTCGGTCATCGGTGATTTGGATCACGGCGAGTACGACTCCATCACCCACGTTCATTGGAACGCTTCCGCTCGCGATCTACAAGGGTATGTAGATGCACTCCTTTCCCCTCGTTGCTAGTATACTCCATAGATGGATCTTGGTGATGCGTAGAAAATTTTAAAATTCTGCTACGATCCCCTACAGTGGCATCATGAGCCAGGCCTATGCGTAGTTACTATGCACGAGTAGAACACAAAGCAGTTGTGGGCGTAGATGTTGCCAATTCTTCTTGCCGCTACTAGTCTTATCTTGTTTCGGCGGCATTGTGGGATGAAGCGGCCCGGACCGACCTTACACGTACGCTTACGTGAGACAGGTTCCACCGACTGACATGCACTAGTTGCATAAGGTGGCTAGCGGGTGTCTGTCTCTCCTACTTTAGTCGGAACGGATTCGATGAAAAGGGTCCTTATGAAGGGTAAATAGAAATTGGCATATCACGTTGTGGTTTTACGTAGGTAAGAAATGTTCTTGCTAGAAACCTAAACAAGCCACGTAAAAACTTGCAACAACAATTAGAGGACGTCTAACATGTTTTTGCAGCATGTGCTATGTGATGTGATATGGCCAGAAGATGTGATGAATGATATATGTGATGTATGAGATTGATCATATTCTTGTAATAGGAATCACGACTTGCATGTCGATGAGTATGACAACCGGCAGGAGCCATAGGAGTTGTCTTTATTATTTTGTATGACCTACGTGTCATTGAATAACGCCATGTAAATTACTTTACTTTATTGCTAAACGCGTTAGCCATAGAAGTAGAAGTAATCGTTGGCGTGAAAACTTCATGAAGACACAATGATGGAGATCATGGTGTCATGCCGGTGACGAAGATGATCATGGTGCCCCGAAGATGGAGATCAAAGGAGCAAAATGATATTGGCCATATCATGTCACTATTTGATTGCATGTGATGTTTATCATGTTTTGCATCTTATTTGCTTAGAACGACGGTAGTAAGTAAGATGATCCCTTATAATAATTTCAAGAAAGTGTTCCCCCTAACTGTGCACCATTGCGAAGGTTCGTTGTTTCGAAGCACCACGTGATGATCGGGTGTGATAGATTCTAACGTTCGCATACAATGGGTGTTGACGAGCCTAGCATGTACAGACATGGCCTCGGAACACACGCAATACACTTAGGTTGACTTGACGAGCCTAGCATGTACAGACATGGCCTCGGAACACGGAGGACCGAAAGGTCGAGCATGAGTCGTATAGAAGATACGATCAACATGGAGATGTTCCCCGATCTTGACTAGTCCGTCTCACATGCTGATCGGACACGGCCTAGTTAACTCGGATCATGTTTCACTTAGATGACTAGAGGGATGTCTATCTGAGTGGGAGTTCATTGAATAATTTGATTATATGAACTTAATTATCATGAAATTAGTCTAAAATCTTTACAATATGTCTTGTAGGTCAAATGGCCCACGTTGTCCTCAACTTCAACGCGTTCCTAGAGAAAACCAAGCTGAAAGATGATGGCAGCAACTATACGGACTGGGTCCGAAACCTGAGGATCATCCTCATAGCTGCCAAGAAAGATTATGTCCTAGAAGCACCGCTAGGTGAAGCACCAATCCCAGAGAACCAAGACGTTATGAATGCTTGGCAATCACGTGCTGATGATTACTCCCTCGTTCAGTGCGGCATGCTTTACAGCTTAGAACCGGGTCTCCAAAAGCGTTTTGAGAAACATGGAGCATATGAGATGTTCGAAGAGCTGAAAATGGTTTTCCAAGCTCATGCCCGGTTCGAGAGATATGAAGTCTCTGACAAGTTCTTCAGCTGTAAAATGGAGGAAAATAGTTCTGTTAGTGAGCACATACTTAGAATGTCTGGGTTACACAATCGCTTGTCTCAGCTGGGAGTTAATCTCCCGGATGACGCGGTCATTGACAGAATCCTTCAGTAGCTTCCACCGAGCTACAAGAGCTTTGTGATGAACTTCAATATGCAGGGGATGGAAAAGACCATTCCCGAGGTATATTCAATGCTGAAATCAGCGGAGGTGGAGATCAAAAAGGAACATCAAGTGTTGATGGTGAATAAAACCACTAAGTTCAAGAAAGGCAAGGGTAAGAAGAACTTCAAGAAGGACGGCAAGGGAGTTGCCGCGCCCGGTAAGCCAGTTGCCGGGAAGAAGCCAAGGAATGGACCCAAGCCTGAGGCTGAGTGCTTTTATTGCAAGGGAAGTGGTCACTGGAAGCGGAACTGCCCCAAATACTTAGTGGACAAGAAGGCCGGCAACACCAAAGGTATATGTGATATACATGTAATTGATGTGTACCTTACCAGTACTCGTAGTAGCTCCTGGGTATTTGATACCGGTGCGGTTGCTCATATTTGTAACTCAAAACAGGAACTGCGGAATAAGCGGAGACTGGCAAAGGACGAGGTGACGATGCTCGTCGGGAATGGTTCCAAGGTCGATGTGATCGCCATCGGCACGCTACCTCTGCATCTACCTACGGGATTAGTTTTAAACCTCAATAATTGTTATTTAGTGCCAGCTTTCAGCATGAACATTGTATCTAGATCTCGTTTAATTCGAGATGGCTACTCATTTAAATTCGAGAATAATGGTTGTTCTATTTATATGAGAGATATGTTTTATGGTCATGCCCCGCTGGTTAATGGTTTATTCTTGATGAATCTCGAACGTGATGTTACACATATTCATAGTGTGAATACCAAAAGATGTAAAGTTGATAATGATAGTCCCACATACTTGTGGCACTGCCGCCTTGGTCACATTGGTGTCAAACGCATGAAGAAACTCCATGCAGATGGACTTTTGGAGTCTCTTGATTACGAATCATTTGACACGTGCAAACCATGCCTCATGGGTAAGATGACCAAGACTCTGTTCTCCGGAACAATGGAGAGAGCAACCAACTTATTGGAAATCATACATACCGATGTGTGCGGTCCAATGAGTGTTGAGGCTCGCGGAGATATCGTTATGTTCTCACTCTCACTGATGACTTAAGTAGATATGGGTATGTCTACCTAATGAAACACAAGTCTGAAACCTTTGAAAAGTTCAAGGAATCTCAGAGTGAGGTTGAGAATCAACGTGACAGGAAAATAAAATTCTTACGATCAGATCATGGTGGAGAATATTTAAGTCACGAATTTGGTACGCACTTAAGGAAATGTGGAATCGTTTCACAACTCACGCCGCCTAGAACACCTCAGCGAAACGGTGTGTCCGAACGTCGTAATCGCACTCTATTGGATATGGTGCGATCTATGATGTCTCTTACTGATTTACCGCTCTCATTTTGGGGCTATGCTTTAGAGACTGCCGCATTCACTTTAAATAGGGCTCCGTCGAAATCCGTTGAAACGACACCGTATGAATTATGGTTTGGGAAGAAACATAAGATGTCGTTTCTAAAAGTTTGGGGATGCGATGCTTATGTCAAAAAACTTCATCCTGAAAAGCTCGAACCCAAGTCGGAGAAATGCGTCTTCATAGGATGCCCTAAGGAAACCATTGGGTATACCTTCTACCTCAGATCCGAAGGCAAGATCTTTGTTGCCAAGAACGGGTCCTTTCTGGAGAAAGAGTTTCTCTCGAAAGAATTGAGTGGGAGGAAAGTGGAACTTGATGAGGTGATAGTCACCCCTTCCGAACCGGAAAGTAGCGCAGCGCGGGAAGATGTTCCTGTGGTGCCTACACCGACTGGGGAGGAAGTTAATGATGATGATCAGCTTCGGATCAAGTTACTACTGAACTTCGTAGGTCCACAAGGACACGTTCCGCACCAGAGTGGTACGGCAACCCTGTCCTGGAAATCATGTTGTTAGACAACGGTGAACCTTCGAACTATGAAGAAGCGATGGCGGGCCCGGATTCCGACAAATGGCTAGAAGCCATGAAATCCGAGATAGGATCCATGTATGAAAATGAAGTATGGACTTTGACTGACTTGCCCGATGATCGGCGAGCCATAGAAAATAAATGGATCTTTAAGAAGAAGACAGACGCGGATGGTAATGTGACCATCTATAAGGCTCGACTTGTCGCTAAGGGTTATCGACAAGTTCAAGGGGTTGACTACGATGAGACTTTCTCACCCGTAGCGAAGCTGAAGTCCGTCAGAATCATGTTAGCAATTGTTGCATACTATGATTATGAGATATGGCAGATGGACGTCAAAACGGCATTCCTTAACGGCTTCCTTAAGGAAGAATTGTATATGATGCAGCCGAAAGGTTTTGTCGATCCTAAGAATGCTAACAAAGTATGCAAGCTCCAGCGCTCAATCTATGGGCTGGTGCAAGCATCTCGGAGTTGGAACATTCGCTTTGATGAGATGATCAAAGCGTTTGGGTTTACACAGACTTATGGAGAAGCCTGTGTTTACAAGAAAGTGAGTGGGAGCTCTGTAGCATTTCTCATATTATATGTGGACGACATACTATTGATGGGAAATGATATAGAATTCTTGGAAAGTATAAAGGCCTATTTGAATAAGTGTTTTTCAATGAAGGACCTTGGAGAAGCTGCTTATATATTAGGCATCAAGATCTATAGAGATAGATCAAGACGCCTCATTGGTCTTTCACAGAGTACATACCTTGACAAGATATTGAAGAAGTTCAATATGGATCAGTCCAAGAAAGGGTTCTTGCCTGTATTGCAAGGTGTGCAATTGAGCACGGCTCAATGCCCGACCACGGCAGAAGATAGAGAAAAGATGAGTGTCATCCCCTATGCCTCGGCCATAGGGTCTATTATGTATGTCATGCTGTGTACCAGACCTGATGTAAACCTTGCCGTGAGTTTGGTGGGAAGGTAGAATCCCGGCATGGAACACTGGACAGCGGTCAAGAATATCCTGAAGTACCTGAAGAGGACTAAGGATATGTTTCTCGTTTATGGAGGTGACGAAGAGCTCGTCGTAAAGGGTTACGTCGACGCTAGCTTCAACACAGATCTGGATGACTCGAAGTCACAAACCGGATACGTGTATATTTTGAATGGAGGAGCAGTAAGCTGGTGCAGTTGCAAGCAAAGCGTCGTGGCGGGATCTACATGTGAAGCGGAGTACATGGCAGCCTCAGAGGCAGCACAGGAAGCAGTCTAGATGAAGGAGTTCATTACCGACCTAGGGGTGATTCCCAATGCGTCGGGCCCGATGACTCTCTTCTGTGACAACACTGGAGCTATTGCCCTTGTGAGGGAGCCCGGGTTTCACAGGAAGACCAGGCATATCAAGCGTCGCTTCAACTCCATTCGTGAAAGTGTTCAAAATGGAGACATAGATATTTGTAAAGTACATACGGACCTGAATGTGGCAGATCCGTTGACTAAACCTCTCCCTAGAGCAAAACATAATCAACACCAGGACGCTATGGGTGTTCGATTCATCACAATGTAACTAGATGATTGACTCTAGTGCAAGTGGGGGACTGTTGGAAATATGCCCTAGAGGCAATAATAAATGGTTATTATTATATTTCTTTGTTCATGATAATTGTCTATTATTCATGCTATAATTGTGTTATCCGGAAATCGTAATACATGTGTGAATACATAGACCACAACGCGTCCCTAGTAAGCCTCTAGTTGACTAGCTCGTTGATCAACAGATAGTCATGGTTTCCTGACTATGGACATTGGATGTCATTGATAACGGGATCACATCATTAGGAGAATGATGTGATGGACAAGACCCAATCCTAAGCATAGCTCAAAGATCGTGTAGTTCGTTTGCTAGAGCTTTTCCAATGTCAAGTATCTTTTCCTTAGACCATGAGATCGTGCAACTCCCGGATACCGTAGGAGTGCTTTGGGTGTGCCAAACGTCACAACGTAACTGGGTGACTATAAAGGTACACTATGGGTATCTCCAAAACTGTCTGTTGGGTTGGCACGGATCGAGACTGGGATTTGTCACTCCGTATGACGGAGAGGTATCTCTGGGCCCACTCGGTAATGCATCATCATAATGAGCTCAATGTGACTAAGGACTTAGTCACGGGATCATGCATTGCGGTACGAGTAAAGAGACTTGCCGGTAACGAGATTGAACAAGGTATTGGGATACCGACGATCGAATCTCGGGCAAGTAACATACCGATTGACAAAGGGAATTGTATACGGGATTGATTGAATCCTCGACATCGTGGTTCATCCGATGAGATCATCATGGAACATGTGGGATCCAACATGGGTATCCAGATCCCGCTGTTGGTTATTGACCGGAGAGGCGTCTCGGTCATGTCTGCATGTCTCCCGAACCCGTAGGGTCTACACACTTAAGGTTCGGTGACGCTAGGGTTGTAGAGATATGAGTATGCGGAAACCCGAAAGTTGTTCGGAGTCCCGGATGAGATCCCAGACGTCACGAGGAGTTCCGGAATGGTCCGGAGCTGAAGAATTATATATAGGAAGTCCAGTTTTGGCCACCGGGAAAGTTTCGGGGGTTACCGGTATTGTACCGGGACCACCGGAAGGGTCTCAGGGGTCCACCGGGTGGGGCCACCTATCCCGGAGGGCCCCATGGGCTGAAGTGGGAAGGGAACCAGCCCTTAGTGGGCTGGGGCGCCCCCCATGGGCCTCCCCCTGCGCCTAGGGTTGGAAACCCTAGGGTGGGGGGCGCCCCACTTGACTTGGGGGGGAAGTTTCCCCCCTTGGCCGCCGCCCCCCCCCCCCATAGATGGGTTCCAGGCCGGCGCCCCCCCTCCCAAGGGGCCTATATAAAGGGGGGAGGGAGGGCAGCAACACTACAGCCCTGGGCGCCTCCCTCCTCCCCTGCAACACCTCTCCCTCTCGCGGAAGCTCGGCGAAGCCCTGCCGAGATCCCGCTACATCCACCACCACGCCGTCGTGTTGCTGGATCTCCATCAACCTCTCCTTCCCCCTTGCTGGATCAAGAAGGAGGAGACATCGCTGCACCATACGTGTGTTGAACGCGGAGGTGCCGTCCGTTCGGCACTCGGTCATCGGTGATTTGGATCACGGCGAGTACGACTCCATCACCCACGTTCATTGGAACGCTTCCGCTCGCGATCTACAAGGGTATGTAGATGCACTCCTTTCCCCTCGTTGCTAGTATACTCCATAGATGGATCTTGGTGATGCGTAGAAAATTTTAAAATTCTGCTACGATCCCCTACAGGACAATGCGGCGAGCCTCGTTCTGATCTTCTAGGAGCTCCTTCCTATTAAGGTAGGCCAAGAATGGTTCGGTCCACGGGGCAATGACTGCCATAATGAGGTGGGCCGATGGTGTTATTTCGGTGGCTAAGCCTCCGATGATATCGGCGTGTTCGCTATCTATGTTTGTGTTCGGAACGGGACTGTCGTTGCTGTCTCCCCCTTGCCACACCACGGATGGCTTAAAGAGCCTTTCGAGGAAGATGTTAGGTGGGACGGGGTCGCACTTAGCGCCAATTGATACGTCCATTTTGCATCATGCTTTTATATCGATATTTATTGCATTATGGGCTGTTATTACAAATTATGTCACAATACTTATGCCTATTCTCTCTTATTTTACAAGGTTTACATAAGGAGGGAGAATGCCGACAGCTGGAATTCTGGGCTAGAAAAGGAGCAAATATTAGAGACCTATTCTGCACAACTCCAAAAGTCCTGAAACTCCACGAAAGTTATTTTTGAAATAATAAAAAATAATGAGCGGAAGAAATACGTCAGGGGGGCTCCACCTGGCCACGAGGGTGGGGGGCGCGCCCTACCCCCTGGGCGCGCCCCCTGCCTCGTGGGCCCCCTGTTGGTCCTCCGGTGGCCATCTTCTGCTATATGAAGTCTTTCGTCCGAAGAAAAATAATAAGCAAGCTTTCGGGACGAGACTCCGCCGCCACGAGGCGGAACCAATCTAGGGCTCCGGCAGAGCTGTTCTGCCGGGGACACTTCCCTTCGGGAGGGGGAAATCATCGCCATCGTCATCACCAACGCGCCTCTCATCGGGAGAGGGCAATCTCCATCAACATCTTCACCAGCACCATCTCCTCCCAAACCCTAGTTCATCTCTTGTATCCAATTCTTGTCTCCAAGTATGGGATTGGTACCTGTAGGTTGCTAGTAGTGTTGATTACTCCTTGTAGTTGATGCTAGTTGGTTTATTTGGTGGAAGATCATATGTTCAGATCCTATATGCATATTAATACCCCTCTGATTATGAACATGAATATGCTTTGTGAGTAGTTACGTTTGTTCCTGAGGACATGGGAGAAGTCTTGCTATTAGTAGTCATGTGAATTTGGTATTCGTTCGATATTTTGATGAGATGTATGTTGTCTATCCTATAGTGGTGTTATGTGAACGTCGACTACATGACACTTCACCATTATTTGGGCCTAGAGGAAGGCATTGGGAAGTAATAAGTAGATGATGGGTTGCTAGAGTGACACAAGCTTAAACCCTAGTTTATGCGTTGCTTCGTAAGGGGCTGATTTGGATCCATATGTTTCATGCTATGGTTAGGTTTACCTTAATACTTTTGTTGTAGTTGCGGACGCTTGCAACAGAGGTTAATCATAAGTGGGATGCTTGTCCAAGTAAGGACAGCACCCAAGCACCGGTCCACCCACATATCAAATTATCAAAGTACCGAACGCGAATCATATGAACGTGATGAAAACTAGCTTGACGATAATTCCCATGTGCCCTCGGGAGCGCTTTCCTCTATATAAGAGTTTGTCCAGGCTTGTCCTTTGCTTCAAAAAGGATTGGGCCACCTTGCTGCACTTTATTTACTTTTGTTACTTGTTGCTCGTTACAAATTATCCTATCACAAAACTATTTGTTACCTATTATTTCAGTGCTTGCAGAGAATACCTTGCTGAAAACCGCTTATCATTTCCTTCTGCTCATCGTTGGGTTCGACACTCTTACTTATCGAAAGGACTATGATAGATCCCCTATACTTGTGGGTCATCAAGACTCTTTTCTGGCTCCGTTTCCGGGGAGTGAAGCGCCTTTGGTAGGTGGAATTTGGTAAGGAAAAATTTATATAGTGTGCTGAAATTTACTGTCACTTGTTACTATGTAAAGTAATCCTCTGAGGGGCTTGTTCGGGGTATCCTCACCCCGACCAGTAGAGCAAAGAGTTGCTCCTCAACCTACTGAACCTACTGAAAATGAAAATGTCCACTTTGAAATTCCTTCGGGTATGTTAGAAAAACTGCTAGCTAATCCTTTTGCAGGAGATGGAACAAAGCATCCTGATGAGCACCTAATATATGTGGATGAAGTTTGTGGATTATTTAAGCTTGCAGGTATACCTGGTGATGTTATTAAGAAGAAGGTCTTCCCTTTATATTTGAAGGGAGATGCATTGACATGGTATAGGCTATGTGATGATACGAGATCATGGAACTACAAATGATTGAAATTGGAATTTCATCAAAAAATTTATCCTATGCATCTTGTTCATCGTGATCGCAATTATATATATAATTTTTGGCCTCGCAAAGGAGAAAGCATCGCTCAAGCTTGGGGGAGGCTTAAATCAATGTTATATTCATGCCCGAATCATGAGCTCTCAAGAGAAATGATTATTCAAAAATTTTATGCTCGGCTTTCTGATAACAATCGCACCATGCTCGATACTTCTTGTGCTGGCTCTTTTATGATGAAGACTATTGAATTCAAATGGGATTTATCGGATAGAATTAAACGCAACTCTGAAGATTGGGATCTTGACGAAGGTAAGGAGTCAGGTATGACACCTAAGTTTGATTGTGTTAAATCTTTTATGGATACCGATGTTTTCCGTAAATTTAGCACTAAATATGGACTTGACTCTGAGATAGTAGCCTCTTTCTGTGAATATTTTGCTGCTCATATTGATCTCCCTAAGGAAAAGTGGTTTAAATATCATCCTCCCATAGAAGTAAAATTAGCTGCACCTATTAAAGTTGAAGAAAAGACTATCACCTATTGTTCCTACTTCTTATGTTGAGAAACCACCTTTCCCTGTTAGAATAAAGGATCATGCTAAAGCTTCAACTGTGATTCGTAAAAGCAATATTAGAACTTATACACCTCCTGAGCAAATTAAAGTTGATCCTAGTATTGCTATTGTTAAAGATCTCTTGTCTGATAATATTGATGGGCATGTTATTTATTTCTGTGATGAAACTGCTAGAATTGCTAAACCTTGTTCTAAAGATAAACATAGACCTGTGGTAGGCATGCCTGTTATTTCTGTTAAAATAGGAGATCATTGTTATCATGGCTTATGCGATATGGGTGCCAGTGCTAGTGCTATACCTCATGACTTATACAAAGAAATTATGCATGAAATTGCACCTGCTGAGATAGAAGGTATTGATGTTACCATCAAACTTGCTAATAGAGATACAATATCACCCATTGGAATTGTTAGAGATGTTGAAGTTTTGTGTGGGAAAACTAAATATCTTGCTGATTTTCTTGTTCTTGGTTCCCCACAAGATAGCTTTTGTCCCATTATATTTGGTAGACCCTTCTTGAACACTGTTAATGCTAGGATAGACTGCGAAAAGGATATTGTTACTATTGGTTTGGGTGATATGTCTCATGAGTTCAATTTGTCTAAATTTCGTAGACAACACCGTGAAGGGGAATTGCCTAGCAAGGATGAAATAATTGGTCTTGCTTCTATTGCCGTACCTCCTAGTGATCCTTTAGAACAATATTTGCTAGACCACGAAAATGATATGTTTATGAATGAAAGAAGGGAAATAGATGAAGTATTCTTTAAACAGGAACCTATCCTGAAACACAATTTGCCTATTGAAATCCTAGGGGATCCTCCTCCAACCAAGGGTGATCCCATGTTTGAGCTTAAACCGTTGCCTGATACTCTTAAATATGCTTATCTTGATGAGAAAAAGATATATCCTGTTATTATTAGTGCTAACCTTTCAGAGCATGAAGAAGAGAGATTATTGAAAACTCTGAAGAAGCACCGTGCTGCTATTGGATATACTCTTGATGATCTTAAGGGCATTAGTCCCACTCTATGTCAACATAAAATAAATTTGGAGAAAGATGCCAAACCAGTTCGTGATCATCAACGACGGCTGAATCCTAAGATGAAAGAAGTGGTAAGAAAGGAAATACTAAAGCTCCTTGAGGCAGGTATAATTTATCCCATTGCTGATAGTCAGTGGGTAAGTCCTGTCCATTGTGTCCCTAAGAAGGGAGGTATTACTGTCGTTCCTAATGATAAAGATGAATTGATCCCGCAAAGAATTATTACAGGTTATAGGATGGTAATTGATTTCCGCAAATTAAATAAAGCTACTAAAAAGGATCATTACCCCTTACCTTTTATCGATCAAATGCTAGAAAGATTATCCAAACATACACATTTTTGCTTTCTAGATGGTTATTCTAGCTTCTCTCAAATACCTGTGTCAGCCAATGATCAATCAAAGACCACTTTTACTTGCCCTTTTGGTACTTTTGCTTATAGACGTATGCCTTTTGGTTTATGTAATGCACCTGCTACCTTTCAAAGATGCATGATGGCTATATTCTCTGACTTTTGCGAAAAGATTTGTGAGGTTTTCATGGATGATTTCTCTATTTATGGATCCTCTTTTGATGATTGCTTAAGCAACCTTGACCGAGTTTTGCAGAGATGTGAAGAAACTAATCTTGTCTTGAATTGGGAAAAGTGCCACTTTATGGTTAATGAAGGTATTGTCTCTGGGCATAAAGTTTCTGAAAGAGGTATTGAAGTTGATAAAGCCAAGGTTGATGCTATTGAAAAGATGCCATGTCCCAAGGACATCAAAGGTATAAGAAGTTTCCTTGGTCACGCCAGTTTTTATAGGAGGTTCATTAAGGACTTCTCAAAAATTTCTCGGCCTCTGACTAATTTATTACAAAAAGATATACCATTTGTCTTTGATGATGATTGCGTAGAAGGATTTGAAATACTTAAGAAAGCATTGATTTCTGCACCTACTGTTCAGCCACCTGATTGGAATTTACCTTTTGAAATTATGTGTGATGCTAGTGATTATGCTGTAGGTGTTGTTCTAGGGCAAAGAGTTGATAAGAAATTGAATGTTATCCAATATGCTAGCAAAACTCTAGACAATGCTCAAAGAAATTATGCTACTACTGAAAAGGAATTCTTAGCAGTTGTATTTGCTTGTGATAAGTTTAGACCTTATATTGTTGATTCTAAAGTAACTATTCACACTGATCATGCTGCTATTAAATATCTTATGGAAAAGAAAGATGCTAAACCTAGACTTATTAGATGGGTTCTCTTGCTACAAGAATTTGATTTGCATATTATTGATAGAAAGGGAGCTGAGAACCCCGTTGCAGACAACTTGTCTAGGTTAGAAAATGTTCTTGACGACCCACTACCTATTGATGATAGCTTTCCTGATGAGTAATTAAATGTCATAAATACTTCTCGTACTACTCCATGGTATGCTGATTATGCTAATTACATCGTTGCTAAATTCATACCACCTAGTTTCACATACCAGCAAAAGAAAAAGTTTTTCTATGATTTGAGACATTACTTTTGGGATGACCCACATCTTTATAAAGAAGGAGTAGATGGTGTTATTAGACGTTGTGTACCTGAGCATGAACAGGAACAATCCTACGCAAGTGTCACTCCGAGGCTTATGGAGGACACCACGCTGGAGATAGAACTGCACATAAGGTATTGCAATCCGGTTTTTATTGGCCTACTCTCTTCAAGGATGCCCGTAAGTTTGTCTTGTCTTGTGATGAATGTCAAAGAATTGGTAATATTAGTAGACGTCAAGAAATGTCTATGAATTATTCACTTGTTATTGAACCATTTGATGTTTGGGGCTTTGATTATATGGGACCTTTTCCTGCCTCTAATGGATATACACATATTTTAGTTGCTGTTGATTACGTTACTAAGTGGGTAGAAGCTATTCCAACTAGTAGTGTTGATCATAACACTTCTATTAAGATGCTTAAAGAAGTTATTTATCCGAGGTTTGGAGTCCATAGATATTTAATGATTGATGGTGGTTCACATTTTATTCATGGTGCTTTCCGTAAAATGCTTGCTAAGTATGATGTTAATCATAGAATTGCATCTCCTTATCACCCGCAGTCTAGTGGTCAAGTAGAATTGAGTAATAGAGAGCTCAAATTAATTTTGCAAAAGACTGTCAATAGATCTAGAAAGAATTGGTCCAAGAAACTTGATGATGCATTATGGGCCTACAGAACTGCATAAAAAATTCTATGGGTATGTCTCCGTATAAAATGGTTTATGGAAAAGCATGTCGCTTACCTCTCGAACTAGAATATAAGGCTTATTGGGCTATTAAAGAGCTCAATTATGATTTCAAACTTGCCGGTGAGAAGAGGTTATTTGACATTAGCTCACTTGATGAATGGAGAACCCAAGCCTACGAGAATGCCAAGTTGTTTAAAGAAAAAGTTAAAAGATGGCATGACAAAAGAATACAAAAGCGTGAGTTTAATGTAGGTGATTATGTATTGCTATACAACTCTCGTTTAAGATTTTTTGCAGGAAAACTTCTCTCTAAATGGGAAGGCCCTTACGTTATCGAGGAGGTCTATCGTTCCGGTGCCATAAAAATCAACAACTTCGAAGGCACAAATCCGAAGGTGGTGAACGGTCAAAGAATCAAACATTATATCTCAGGTCATCCCATAAATGTTGAAACCAATGTTATTGAAACCGTAACCCCGGAGGAATACATAAGGGACACTTTCCGGAACGTTTCAGACTCCGAAAAGGAATAGGTATGTGGTACGGTAGGTTTTTTATGGCAATATTTCTCCGTTTTGGAATATTTAGAAAAATAGAAAAATAAGAAGCGGTCCGGGAAGGACATGAGGCCTCCACGAGGGTGGAGGGCGCGCCCTACCCTATTGGGCGCGCCCCCCCTACCTCGTGGGCACCTCGTGTGCTCTCCGGACTCCGTTTTCTTGCACGATACATATTTTGGTCGGTAAAAATTCATTATATATTCTCCCGAAGGTTTTGACTCCTGTATCACGCAAATATCCTCTGTTCTTGTTTCGAGCTGTTTTTCTGACAGATCTAGATCATCATGTCGTCTCCCTCCTCCAACAATGGTGATGACGATGCTTGGCTAATGAAGATAGAGCTGAAGAGGGAGGAACCCGTGGAGATCAACAAGGATGAAGGGATCAAGAAGGCCACGGAGGACCAAGTTCCGGCTGCAAGAGACACCCTTCAACCTGATCACAATCTTCTTACCCCAACTGAGATCGAAGCTTTCAAGATGATTGAGTTAGCTCGTATACAAAACAAGTATCTCACCCGTGAAAATATTTTGTTGAAGGAGCATATTGTCGCACTCAAGGGCATTATCCGCAAGTTGGAGGATCTCTTACGCTCGATGTGCGATTACCCATCATCAACAACTCCACCTTCTTCACCAGCAAAGGAGATATAATCACATGGGTATGGGCACTCCCCTTGGCAACTGCCAAGCTTGGGGGAGGTGCCCCGGTATCGTATCACCACCACATCTCCTATCTTTACCGTTTTTCTTAGTTCGATCCTTTTAGTAGTATCTTGATCTAGTAGAATAAAGTTTTGGTATGATCTAGTTTTGAGTTTTGCTTTATGATCCCTCTATGTAATCGAGTCCGTGAGCTATATAATAAAGATTAGTGTTGAGTCAAGGGCTTGATTATCTTGCTATGATCTTGAGTGAATAAAAGAAAAGAGAAAAGAGTAAAAAGAAATAAAGAGATCATATTGATCTTATGAAGAGTAATGACTTCACATAGAAAGAGTATGATGATTAAAAATTGTTGGGAGTTGGCAAACATAGCTTTGGTTATCGTTGCAATTAATAGGAAGTAATAAAGAAAGAGAGGTTTCACATATAAATATACTATCTTGGACATCTTTTATGATTGGGAGCACTCATTAAAATATGACATGCTAAAGAGTTGATGTTGGACAAGGAAGACAACGTAATGGGTTATGTTTTCTTATATCTGAGATAAAGTATATTGTCATGGATCATCCAACATGTTGAGCTTGCCTTTCCCCCTCATGCTAGCCAAATTCTTTGCACCAAGTAGAGATACTACTTGTGCTTCCAAAAACCCTTAAACCAGTTTTGCCATGAGAGTCCACCATATCTACCTATGGATTGAGTAAGATCCTTCAAGTAAGTTGTCATCGGTGCAAGCAATAAAAATTGCTCTCTAAATATGTATGATTGATTGGTGTGGAGGAAATAAGCTTTATACGATCTTGTGATGTGGAAGAAATAAAAGCGACGGACTGCATAATAAAGGTTCATATCACAAGTGGCAATATAAAGTGACGTTCTTTCGCATTAAGATTTTGTGCATCCAACCCTGAAAGCGCATGGCAACCTCTGCTTCCCTCTGCGAAGGGCCTATCTTTTATTATTATCTTCTACCTTATGCAAGAGTCATGGTGATCTTCACCTTTCCTTTTTATATTTTATCCTTTGGCAAGCACAGTGTGTTGGAAAGATCCTGATAGATATATCTAATTGGATGTGGGTTAGCATGAACTATTATTGTTGACATTACCCTTGAGGTAAAAGGTTGGGAGGCGAAACTATAAGCCCCTATCTTTCTCTGTGTCCGATTAAAACTCCGTAACCACAAGTATTGCGTGAGTGTTAGCAATTATGAAAGACTAAATGATAGTTGAGTATGTGGACTTGCTAGAAAGCTCTGACATAGACTCTTTCTGATGTTATGATAAATTGCAATTGCTTCAATGACTGAGATTATAGTTTGTTAGTTCTCAATAAAGTTTCTGATTCATACTTTGCATTGTGAATAGATTATTACTTGAGCATAAGAAATCATATGACAATATCCATATATGTTGCTGTTATGAGAATAATCATGATGCCCTCATGTCCGTATTTTATTTTATCGACACCTCTACCTCTAAACATGTGGACATATTTATCGTTATCGGCTTTCGCTTGAGGACAAGCGAGGTCTAAGCTTGGGGGAGTTGATACGTCCATTTTGCATCATGCTTTTATATCGATATTTATTGCATTATGGGCTGTTATTACACATTATATCACAATACTTATGCCTATTCTCTCTTATTTTACAAGGTTTACATAAGGAGGGAGAATGCCGGCAGCTAGAATTCTGGGCTGGAAAAGGAGCAAATATTAGAGACCTATTCTGCACAACTCCAAAAGTCCTGAAACTCCACGAAAGTTATTTTTGGAAATAATAAAAAATATGAGCGGAAGAAATACGTCAGGGGGGCCTCCACCTGGCCACGAGGGTGGGGGCGCGCCCCCCTGGCGCCCCCTGCCTCGTGGGCCCCCTGTTGGCCCTCCGGTGGCCATCTTCTGCTATATGAAGTCTTTCGTCCGAAGAAAAATCATAAGCAAGCTTTCAGGACGAGACTCCGCCGCCACGAGGCGGAACCTTGGCGGAACCAATCTAGGGCTCCGGCAGAGCTGTTCTGCCGGGGACACTTCCCTCCGGGAGGGGGAAATCATCGCCATCGTCATCACCAACGCTCCTCTCATCGGGAGAGGGCAATCTCCATCAACATCTTCACCAGCACCATCTCCTCTCAAACCCTAGTTCATCTCTTGTATCCAATTCTTGTCTCCAAGTCTGGGATTGGTACCTGTAGGTTGCTAGTAGTGTTGATTACTCCTTGTAGTTGATGCTAGTTGGTTTATTTGGTGGAAGATCATATGTTCAGATCCTATATGCATATTAATACCCCTCTGATTATGAACATGAATATGCTTTGTGAGTAGTTACGTTTGTTCCTGAGGACATGGGAGAAGTCTTGCTATTAGTAGTCATGTGAATTTGGTATTCGTTCGATATTTTGATGAGATGTATGTTGTCTATCCTCTAGTGGTGTTATGTGAACGTCGACTACATGACACTTCACCATTATTTGGGCCTAGAGGAAGGCATTGGGAAGTAATAAGTAGATGATGGGTTGCTAGAGTGACAGAAGCTTAAACCCTAGTTTATGCGTTGCTTCGTAAGGGGCTGATTTGGATCCATATGTTTCATGCTATGGTTAGGTTTACCTTAATACTTTTGTTGTAGTTGCGGATGCTTGCAATAGAGGTTAATCATAAGTGGGATGCTTGTCCAAGTAAGGACAGCACCCAAGCACCGGTCCACCCACATATCAAATTATCAAAGTACCGAACGTGAATCATATGAACGTGATGAAAACTAGCTTGACGATAATTCCCATGTGTCCTCGGGAGCGCTTTTCTCTATATAAGAGTTTGTCCAGGCTTGTCCTTTGCTACAAAAAGGATTGGGCCACCTTGCTGCACTTTATTTACTTTTGTTACTTGTTGCTCGTTACAAATTATCCTATCACAAAACTATTCGTTACCTATTATTTCAGTGCTTGCAGAGAATACCTTGCTGAAAACCGCTTATCATTTCCTTCTGCTCCTCGCTGGGTTCGACACTCTTACTTATCGAAAGGACTACGATAGATCCCCTATACTTGTGGGTCATCACCGATGCGAGCAAGGACGTCTGCCGCCTGATTACTTTCGCGGGCGACGTGATGAAATTCGAGCCGACATCTTTAAGACGGCGTTGCGATAAGCTGCCATCTTTGGATCTTTGGCATCAAAGTCTCCATTAATTTGGGATATTGCGAGGTTTGAGTCCCCGCGCACCTGCAGGCGTTGTATGCCCATTGATACGGCCATCCGAAGGCCATGTAGCAAGGCCTCGTATTCGGCTGCGTTGTTGGAGTCTGTGTATAATATTTGGAGTACGTACTGGACGATATCTCCTGGTGGGGACGTTAATACGACGCCCGCTCCTAGCCCCGCCAACATTTTGGAGCCGTCAAAATGCATAACCCAGTTGGAATACGCGCCGTCCTCTTTAGGGAGTTCGGCCTCTATCCATTCGGTGACGAAGTCAGCCAGTACTTGGGATTTGATGGCTCGACATGGTTTCTACGTGATGTCGAATGGAAGGAGCTCAATGGCCCATTTGGCAATCCGACCCGTGGCATCCTGATTGCTTATTATATCATTGAGGGGCACTTCAGAAGCCACCGTGATCGAACACTCCTGAAAGTAGTGTCGTAACTTTCAAGATGCCATGAAGACTGCATATGCTATCTTTTGATAGTGAGGGTACCGGGATTTGCATGGTGTGAGGACGGTCGATACGTAGTATACCGGCTTTTGGAGCAGAAATTTGTGTCCGTCCTGTTCTCGCTCGACGACGAGTACGGCGCTCACCACCTGGTGTGTTGCCGATATATATAGGAGCATTGGTTCGCCGACGTTTGGCACGGCCAGGATTGGGTTGCTTGCCAGAAGGGCTTTTATTTCTTCCAGTCCGGCCGCCGCCGCGTCTGTCCACTCGAAGTTATCGGTGTGCTGTAGAAGGCGATAAAGTGGCAGCGCCTTTTCCCCCAACCTGGAGATAAAGCGGCTTAAAGCTGCCACGCACCCAGCAAGTTTTTGGACATGTTTAAGTTCGGTTGGCATAGCCAATTGTGATAGATCTCGGATTTTGGCTGGATTTGCTTCAATCCCTCTGTTGGAAATGATGAAGCCCAGTAGTTTTCCGGCGGGGACGCCGAAGACGCACTTTTTCAGGTTAAGCTTGATGTCATATGTGCGGAGGTTGTCGAATGTGAGATGCAAATCGTCTATTAGTGTTTCGACGTGTCTAGTTTTGATGACGACGTCGTCCACGTAGGCCTCCACTGTCTTGCCGATCTGTTTCTCGAGGCATGTTTGGATCATGCGCTGGTAGGTGGCACCGGCGTTCTTGAGTCCGAAAGGCATGGTGTTGAAGCAAAACGGCCCGTATGGTGTGATGAATGCAGTTGCGGCTTGATCGGACTCCTTCATTTTGATTTGATGGTATCCGGATTATGCATCAAGAAAGCACAGCGAGTCGTGTCCTGCGGTAGCGTCGATGATTTGATCAACGCGAGGGAGGGGGAAGGGATCCTTAGGGCAAGCCTTGTTAAGGTCTTTGAAATCGACGCACAGGCGCCAGGATTTATCCTTCTTTGGTACCATTACCAAGTTTGCCAGCCAGTCCGGATGTTTGATATCTCTGATGAATCCGGCCTCGATGAGTTTGGCTAGCTCTTCCCCCATAGCTTGTCGTTTGGGCTCGGAAAAGTGTCGCAGTGTTTGTTTGACCGGTTTGTGTCCCTTCAGTATGTTGAGGCTGTGTTCGGCCAACTCGCGCGGGATTCCTGGCATATCTGAGGGGTGCCAGGCGAATATATCCCAGTTTTCGCGCAAGAAGTCTCGTTGTGCGGCGTCGACTGTGGGGCTGAGTTGCGCTCCGATAGATGATGTCTTCTTCGGGTCTGTTGGATGGACCTGAAATTTGACTGTTTCTTCTGCTGGCTTGAAGGAAGTAGATTTGGGTCGTTTGTCCAGGATCACATCGTCCCTAACCATAGTGGAGCGTAGTGCGGTTAGTTCTTCGGCCGCAAGGGCCTCAGATAATGCCTCGAGGGCCAAGGATGCGGTTCTGTTCTCGGTGCGGAGTGCTATATCCGGATCGCTGACGAGGGTGATTATTCCATTAGGCCCGGGCATTTTTAGCTTCATATACCCATAATGAGGTATGGCTTGAAAGCGCATGAAGGCCTCTCGCCCTAACAGGGCATGGTATCCACTATTGAAAGGGGCCACCTGAAAAGTTATTTCTTCGGACCGATAGTTCTCCGGCGTGCCCAATACCACATCAAGTGTATTTTTTCCCGCACATCATGCTTCCCGACTGGGAATGATACCTCGAAAGGTTGTGCTGCTTCTCTCGATGCGGCTCCTGTCTATTTCCATCTTGTGGAGCGTGTCTTCATAAATGAGGTTTAGTCCGCTGCCGCCGTCCATGAGGACTTTTGTAAGTCGGAAACCGTCCACGATGGGACTGAGGACTAACGCGGCTGGCGCTCGGACTGTTCTGTATTTAGGTTCGTCACTGGCGTTAAAGGTTATGGCCGTGTCGTTCCAGGGGTCAATTGCGGCGACATGGCAGACTTCGGCGAGATCGCGTAGTGCCCTTTTACGCTTATTGTTTGAAGCAAATGTCTCGAAGACTGTCAATACTCTTGTGTCGTCGTTTTCTGGAGGGTGCTGTTCTTGGGTGTCCTTGATAAGGATGTCCTCGCCGCTCTTGGCTACCTGCCGAAGTATCCAACATGCTCTAAGGCTGTGGGTTGCCACGGTGTCTGGCGTTGTGTGTATTTTGCATGGGCCATTGAGCCATCCCTCCAGAACGGTGTCGTGCAGCGTAATGGGTTTATGTTTTTTGACTGTTGGGCTGGGCGTGCCACGGGGCTGCGTCCTCTTCGCTTTTATTTAGGAGTTGAGTTGGGACCGACGGTTCCCAGCAAGCTGCCTGAGTTTTCCAGGCGCTTTCCATCGCGCTGTACTTTTGTACAATCGTTGCTAAGTCAGCAAACTTTAGTATGCGGCGGCGATTGATGGCGTTGAGGATACCTTCGTCCGCGCAGTTGTTGCAAAATGTTGCTATCGCGTCTTCGTCGCGGCAATCCTTTACCTTATCTTTGACAAGGAGGAATCTGGCCCAGAAGTGGCGGACTGTTTCCTGAGACTGTTGTTGGATGCTCATGAGAGCGTCTATGTCCGGGCGGGTGGGTGGAATTAAATCTGAACCCTGACCCGATTTTGGGTCCGGAGTTTGAAGATCTACCAGACCTGACAGTTCGGCCCGGGATATCGACTGATTTTTTAGGCTCGTCGTCCGACTCTATGTTCGGAGGACAAGATATGCCTTTTTGCCGGAGAATATCCGCCCTTCGAGAT
This sequence comes from Triticum aestivum, assembly GCF_018294505.1. Taxonomy (NCBI): domain Eukaryota; kingdom Viridiplantae; phylum Streptophyta; class Magnoliopsida; order Poales; family Poaceae; genus Triticum; species Triticum aestivum. The sequence continues at coordinate 25,025,642 of NC_057811.1, read as the reverse complement.
CGGAGATCCGAACATAGTTCGTCTTCAATATAGCGGAAGAGTTGTCCCGCTCCTCGACTACCGCTATCTGGTGAGTGATCGGCGGAGTCTTAATTTCTCTCTGGTCGGGTTTAAGCCCAACCCGATCGTAGTCTGTGGCGACCCCCAAGGCGGCCATGCGATCCAGGAGTTCGTTCAACGACGACAACTCCGTCGGATCCATCCGGGCGGAGTATTCGGGATCAACGCGGAGGCGATTTTTGATGACTTGAGAGGTCATCGTTGGCTTAAGGGCCGAACTGGCGGTCATGACGAAGCCACCCAGCCGGAGGGTTTGGCCTGGGGCCAAGGCTCCTTCGGAGATGATATTATCCTTGACAACAAGGCGAGCCATCAACCCTCTTGGCGACGACACGGTGGAACTCTCAATGAAAGCACCAATGTCGGTGTCAAAACCGGCGGATCTCGGGTAGGGGGTCCCGAACTGTGCGTCTAGGATCGATGGTAACAGGAGACGGGGGACACAATGTTTACCCAGGTTCGGGCCCTCTCTATGGAGGTAATACCCTACTCCTGCTTGATTGATCTTGATGAATATGAGTATTACAAGAGTTGATCTACCACGAGATCGTAATGCTAAACCCTAGAAGCCTAGCCTGTATAACTATGGTAATGTGTATCTGTCTATCCGGACTATGCTCTCCGGTTTATATAGACACCGGAGAGATCTAGGGTTATATGGAGTCGGTTACATAAGAAGGAATCTTCATAGTTGGTCGCCTAGCTTGCCTTCCACGCCAAGTAGAGTCCAATCCAGACACGGGTATAGTCTTCGGCCTTCATGCCTTCACAACCCATCAGTCTGGCCCAATGGATAACAGGCCGGACGCCCAAGGACCCCTTAGTCCAGGACTCCCTCAGCGGGGTTGAGTCCCTGAGCGCTCTACTACCGATTGCGATTCCATGACTAGCTCCCTGCCCCAACCCAATCCTGCTTGATTGGTCCAGTTGTGGCTCGTGGCATCCTTCACGTCCCCTATCTCAAGAAATGCAGCAGCAGATCCATGAGGAGGCGTTGACATCCCAAACCCCAAGACGCGCAGTGGAAACATGCACAGTCGGACCGGTCTAGAGGAGGCCACAACCTTTGTGTAGATGGTAGAGGCCTACAAGGCCACCATGACGTGCAATGACGAGCTGCCCGCGCATGACATCCGCCTCTTTGACCTGCTCTTCCTGTCCCCTGAACAATCCTCGGCAGCAAGTGACCATCACCATCAACCCCAAGCAGCTCTGATGCGTCATCACCACTGACGAGGCACTCCTCCTCAACTCACTTGACAACTACGTCTTCTAGTACGTAGTCAAGGTGCATCCACTCTTCTCTCTCTCTCTCTCACTCTCTCTCTCTCTCCCTCCTTATCTTGCCGGAATGACCCCAGTTATGACTGGTGATCCTGAGCGAGTGGCTCATTTCATGTTGGTCGTGGTCCTATCCGTGTTCTTCTGATAAAATGAAACCCTGAATAAAGCACATCTCGATGGGTGACTTCTAGCGCACAAATTAAGATCATATCTGGTCCCAACACAAATACATGGTTGTAAGCATTAAGACCACTGACCCGTACCTACTTTTATTATAAGTGTTCAACTCAAGGTTGTTGATTTTGCTTCAGTCAAAAGCTAGAATTGTTTCTTTAACGAAAGCTTGCTAGAGACCCTAGCTTCAAGGGGACCTTCCTCTCGTGGGTTCGATAACCCAGGGTCACCTCTGGGGAAATAGGTGTGGGTACTTTCTGTTCCATTTCCAGATCACAAAAAGGAAGTATCGGCATCTTATGACACCACAAGGAAAAGGAGGTTTTTCAACAACATCGCCTTCAGAAAGGAAGAGCCACTCAAGCACCGGCATCACTGGATTTGACCACCAAAGGCCATGTCCTAAGCTTTTACCTTGAGCAACCAGTCTGAGCATATCTGAGCAATGCCTTCAACAAGGTAACGGCACAAAAACATCACCATTGCCAGGTATTACAAACTTAGGCCAGACCAAGGCTCTCATCCGAGAGTTTGTCAAAGGCAATCATGTGTTGTCAAGGTACATGCTTTGGCTAGAAAATGGACCGCCATTGCTAGACAACCAGACCAGCTAAAACCGTCATCTGTAGATTGCATATCACTGCCAAAAGCATCCGCGAAATCTAAAGAAGACCTTCCGATGGCCACCGCAATACTCAGCAAGGCCTCCACTGCAAGCCGGAGTGGTCACCAAATTGACGGTCGTCGCCTACCTGGAAGCTTCTCACACCCCTCAAGGTGCCACCAGCATGTGGGTGCCACAAATGAAGGTCCCCTAGCCCTATGGCTGGGTGAAGGTCTAGGCCCGAGCAAACCCAACTTGGCCACCAGCCCCCGGCCGGGAACGGCAAACACCCCAAGAAGCATGTGTGATAAGTCGTGATAATGCACAAGATTGAAATTTCATAATCTTGTGCGCTTCCTAGCAAACACTTAAAATGAATTGTGTGTGATGACATGGAGCATCACATGATATGGTTTCTCAAGGTAACTCGTGTGTGATAATTCGTCAGAGCGCATACAATTGTGTGGTGAGAATTGTGTGCTCTACTAGGCACACAATTGAATTAATGAAACTATGTGTGATAGTGAGAACCATCGCTCACAATTTTATCATATGGATTGTGTGAGATCTAGAGCTATCTGAAGATATAAAATCGACGAAACCTAGAGCCAGAAGAGTAAACCTGCCATATGCACATACCAAGAAGGTAAACAAAAGTATAAACAACTCTGGATAACCATTAATAAGACTCCATTAATTACATCAACTAATAGCTAGGGAGGAAAGTAAAAACATATATGGAGTATATATATAAGAAAACTCAACAACAAAGATATACTAGTCTACTCCTTCTTCTTCTTGGATGCCACTTTCGCGCCCTTGTCTTGGCGAGGATACTTTTTGCCGCTTACTGTCGGCTTAGCATCGTCGTCGTCGTCATTATCACTATCATCAAAGTCGTCATCGTCGCCATCACTGTCATAGACATCCTCTTCGTCCTCCTCCTCCTCATCTTCTTCTTCATGGTTCTCCGGGTGCTCCTCCTCCGAGTCGGTCTCTGATGGCTCCTTTGGCCCTTCCATGAACTCAATATATTCGAGGTCGTCGGAGCTGTAGAGGCTAGAGGGTGGCGTGGATTGCGGTCCCAATGAATCCTCACTTACATCAGGACTGTGGATGTCGTCGTCACTGGAGGAGTACTGGTTCCATGGCCCTTTCGGAGAGGCCATGGCTGCGATGGGAGAGACCGCAAGAGAGAGTGTGTGAGAACGCTGGGATGAAGAAGGAAGGAATGACAATTGAATCGATGATTGACTTATTATATAGGCGCATTAGAGGGTGGTCAGAATTTGGATATAATTAACTGCATTTAGTACCACCGACTACGCACACGGTTTTGCATATTCGCACGTGTGTTAACCTAGGAATGGGGCGGTTTTAATTGGGAATTTTCGTGTCGATTGTTGATTGGTTTCCTTTGGTTGGGCTATAATGGGCAAAAAAGGCTAACTGGGCTGGGGCGGTGTGGGTGTAGCAGAAAACGAGTTGGATTGGGGCGGTGCGGATTGAGGATGAATGAGAAAATTGGGTTAGACGACACCATGGGTTCAACCCATGAGTATACCCGCTCAACCCAGCCACACGCTCCTCTTCCCGTTCCCCAGCGCTCTCTAGTGTTCCATGGCCACAGCCCTGCATCCACACTGACGCTGGCGCCACCTGTAGCTCATGCTACCCACCACACCCCACTTCCCTCCTCTGCCTTCAACACGATCGTCCTCTGCACTGCAGTGACGCCTCGCCGGACCTTTGCTACTTCGATGTTCATTAGACTACACTACACTTTGTAAAGAACATAGACTGCTATTGTAAACTGAAAAGAACAAACAATGCACTTTGTGATTTGCACACAGTAAAGACAAGGATTAGCCCATAACAAGAATAGATAATAGAGAACACCGTAAAGACAGCGGTTAGCAACCTCCTTGAGCCATGGGGCCAAAGGAGACTGCTCCTCCACCATAGTGGGGCCATGGGGCCAGAGGAGCCTACATTGTCAATCCCTTGACGGTTAATTGTAAGGGTCGAATCTCGTAGTGATAGATAGATAAATAAAAATACAAAATAAAATAAAATAAATAAATTACAGCAAGGTATTTTTGGATTTTAATATATCATAAAGATAGACCCCGGGCCCATAGTTTTCACTAGAGGCTTCTCATTTGAACATAAAGTATATGGTGGGTAATAAAATTACTGTTGGACAATTGATAGAAAAGCGAATAATTATGACAATATCCAAGGCAATGTTCATGTATATAGGCATCACATCCGAGACAGGTTGACGGACTTCTAGATGCATCTACTACTATTACTTGACACATCGACCGCTATCCAGCATGCATCTAGAGTATTAAATTTATAAAGAACGGAGTAACGCCTTAAGCAAGATGACATGATGTAGACAAAGTAAATCCAAACAATATGAATAAACCTCATTGTTTTATCCTTAATGGCAACGATACAAATACGTGTCATGTTCCTTTGTGTCAATGGGTTTGAGCACCACAAGATCGAATTCATCACAAAGCACCTCTCCCATTGCGAGATAAATCAATCTAGTTGGCCAAATCAAACGGATAGATCGGAGATAAATACAAAGCTATAATAATCATGCATAAAAGAGTTCAGAGAAGACTCAAATAATATTCATAGATAATATGATCATAAACCTACAATTCATTGGATACCAACAAACACACCGCAAAAAAGGATTACATTGAATAGATATCCAAGAACATCGAGGAGAACATTGTATTGAAGATCAAAAAGAGAGAAGAAGTCGTCTAGCTATTAGTTATGGACCCGTAGGTCTTTGGTAAACTATTCACACATCATCGAAGGGCAACAAGGTTGATGTAGAAGCCCTCCGTGATTGATCCCCCCTCCGGCAAGGTGCCGGAAAAGGCCTCCAGATGGGATCACGCGAGAACAGGAACTTGCGGTGGCGGAAAAAGTAATTTGGGTGGCCCTCTTTTGGTTTCCCGATTTTAGAGAATTTATAGAGTCGGAATTAGGTCAAAAGGATGAACGAGAGGTCCACGAGGTACTTGGGCACGCATTTCTGGACTTCATTTACTATTGAATTCCTGGAAAGCAAAAAACAAGCAAAAAAACAACAACTGGCACTTGGCACTAAGTTAATAGATTTGTCCCAAAAAACGATATATAATTGCATATAAACATCCAATATTGATACTATAATAGCATGGAACAATAAAAATTATAGATACGTTGAAGACGTATCATGGAAGTGCTCCGAGATTTGTGGAGAATGCTCTCCCGACATGGGAGTGCTCCGAGACTTGTGGAGAATGCTCTCTCGACATGGTTGATAAATATTTTGATGAAGCCGAAGAAAACTTGGAGCCTTAGTCGCCTACCTGGCATGCCAAATGTTGACGGGAAAACCCTCCATATCAGGGATTAAGTAGACCCCCTTTTGTGATTCGGTCAGGGGCTAAACCTCTTTAAGAATCTATGAACTACTGAGCACAAAAAGATGGCTCATGGGGGCATGTTTACTAAATGGGCCGTGCCGTGCCGACCGGTGTGCTGCACCCTTCAGCCCAAGCACGACTCAACCGCTATACGGGCCAGCACGACAGCATGCCAGGCATGCCATATCCTAGGCTAATGGCCTGCTAGGTTGATTTTAGCCATATTTGTCCTATTGGGTTATTCTTTAGGCCATATATATATATAAATAAAAACTTCTCAAAAAAATAAATGGGCTGGAGGCTCGCGTCGTGCCAGCCCGCGTGCCCAGCCTTCAGGCCCAGGCACGGCCCTGGCATGCCGCGTGCCTCGCACAGCCGTTTAGCCCGTGTCATGCCGTGCCAGCCCAGCTCTCCCGACCCGTTTAGCCAGCTTTGCAGGCTGGCTGGGCTGGAAGCCCAGTACATTGTTCACCTAACCCTAACGCACACGCGAGAGCTTCCAGTTCCAGGGCAGGGGCTCAGCTCCGCCGCCGGCACCATCTCCGGCGCTCAACCAGTGTGATCCTATCCGAATCTTACCACGAAGCCACGGCGATTCCGACGATGTCCCGCTTCGGGAAGGCCGTCCTCCTCTGCTTGGCCCTGTTCGCCGCATGGCACTTCTGCTCGCCCCTGTTCGCCGACGTGCCTCCTCGTCCTGGTGGCGACCCTGCGGAGGAGGCGCCGGTAGCGAGCGACGCGGCCGGGAAAGCGTCCGGCCTGCCTCTCGCCAGGGAGGCCGGCGTCCGGGAGGCGGCCGGAGCGGGGCGCAACTTCGTCATCTCGCCGCTGTCCATCCACGCGGCGCTCGCGATGGTGACCGCCGGCGCGCGAGGCGACACGCGCAGGGAGCTCCTGGGTTTCCTCGGGTCAGCGTCGCTCGACGAGCTGCACCGCTCGCCGGCGATCCAGCTTGTGGGCAGGCTCAACGGCCTGACGCAGACGTCCTTCGCCTGCGGCGTGTGGGTCGACCAGAGGCGGGCGCTCAGGCCAGAGTTCACGGCCACCGGCGCGTCGCGGTACGTCGCCACGGCAGAATCTGTGGACTTTGTGTCGGGGGCCGAGCTGGCGAGGCGGCGCGTGAACGCCTTTGTGGCGGACGCGACGAACCAGCGCATCCATGACATACTCCCTCCCGGCTCCGTCCACTCGTCCACGGCGGTCGTCCTCGCCAACGCGCTCTACTTCAAAGGAGCGTGGCGTCGACCGTTCGACGTCTTCACCGCGCCGTTCCACATCCCAGGCGGCACCACCGTGCGCGTGCCATCCATGACAACAGGCCGGTCACAGTACATCGCTCTCTACCCGGGCTTCAGGGCCCTCAAACTGCCCTACAGGACCGACGGCGATCGGCAAGCTGCTGCATTCTACATGCTTATCCTTCTCCCGGACAACGCCACTCTCAGCCTCACGGATCTCTACGGCATGGCGGTGTCGATGCCAGAGTTCATAAGGAAGCACACGCCGGAAGAGGAAGTTCCAGTGGGGCAGTTCATGGTGCCCAAGTTCAAGTTCACCTCTGAGTATGAGGCGTCGTCAGACATGCAGAAGCTTGGTGTCACCACGGCTTTCAAAGGGGGCGACTTCTCAGGCATGGTGAGCGGTGGGGATGGGCGGCTCTCCATCGGCGGGGTGCTCCATAAGGCCACCATCGAGGTGGACGAGCAAGGCACCATGGCCGCTGCTGCCACGGCCATAGCCATGTATGGTAGCGCGCTTCGCAGGGAACCACCGCATCTGGTGGATTTTGTGGCGGATCGGCCGTTCTTATTTGCCGTGGTTGAGGAGAGGACGGGCACAACGTTGTTCCTTGGTCATGTGGTTAATCCTCTTGCTAACTGAGTAAAATGTGGAATCTTTTGGCTGTTGAATAGTATATTTGAACATTGGTCATCCTTGGAAAATTTGGTCACTCCTGTCCTGGTAACAGAAATGTCCTAATTCGAGGAGGCAGGAGTAAGTGCTGATCTCCATTAAAAAAGCTAAGATTATTGCTTGCTTTGCTTAAGAGCTTGAAACAAGATCGAACAAATCGTGTCCCAGATCAAAGCCGGGGCATAAGTATGACTTTGCAAACTGGCAACTGAAAAAAGAGGCTCTTGTATGTATTCAGTCTGTCTCTTGGTTAGTAGCCAGAAAAAATAAATTGACAGCAAAATTTCTTGTCCCATTTAAAATTCAGGAGGGTAGCGCTACATGATTCCGGTCCCATTTAAATTCAGGAGGGTCTACTCACATGATTCTCAGACAGGATTTGGCAAGGCAGCTAGGCGGAGTATCCAGGTGAATTCACCATTAGTATGATATGTACAGAGATCTTCTTGCCCTGTGATCCGCAATTGGAACACCATTGTAGATCAATGATGATCCAACACGAACGTGGAACAGTTCGGGCAACAAGAAGGTTGCTGACTAAATCTTGTTCTAGCCAGTGAACTGGAGTACTTTTGAACAGGTGAGTCGACAAAAACAAATAGATATTGTAAATGCCACAAAAGTACTTCAACGACACGTTTGTGTTCTGTCTCGGATGCTCCGGAGTTACACCACATTCATTTTCTCTCCGGTTTTGTTCTTGTCTGTTGCATTTTTTTTTCTCTTCTTTCTAACCTAGCACTGTGTCTGCTACTTTGGTAATGGCCGACTGTACTTTCATTTGGCATAAAAGCTAAAGAAAACAAAAAAAGAACTAGGTGTCATGAAAAGAAAGTTGGAATAAGCATTGTTTGAAATTATATGTACTCCCTCCGATCCGAATAAATTGACGCGACTTCTATACAATTCCGATTGGAGGGAGTATTAAAAGTACAGGCTATGCAGCATTTGCCAGATATTTAAACTAGCTCAAAATCTGCACAGCTGAACGTTTCTCTGATGGGGCTGGGCCTTGCTCATTCTAGTGCCCCGCTACATGGGCCACAAACCCTTCTTCCATGCTCTGCCCCAGGAAGCGCAGCACTGCACTGGTTGCTCTCTAATTAGTCCCACCTCGCTAGTTTAGGCGACGCTAAACCAGTTTATAAGGTGAGGAGCGGCTTGTTGTAGCATGACCTTACTTGAACAGGATCTGTTCTATAGGCTCGTACCGCTGCATCCTTTACCAATAAGGAGGCAAGCACTTCAGTCTGGTTGATGCATTCTAACCTCTGGGCCAGAGCGTGATTAACGGCCTGGAATTCACCTGATGGGTGCCATCCGATGGCTGTAGAGGATCGTTCCTGTTCCAGTTCACACTGGTGCAGGGTGGCTCAGAGGTTGTCTGACAGACAACAAAAAACATTTTTTGCCTTGCTCTTTTTGACAATATGATCTGTACATCATCTGCAAATTAGATTCAGACTGTAAACAACATTTTTGACTTTCTCTTTTTGGCAATATGATCTGTACATCTTCTGCAAACTATATTCAGTCAATCGAATCCAGGAAATGGATGATATTTGACAAATAAAGTATGTACAGAGAATTCCATATAGGTTTTACATGAGGCTGGGAATTCAGAAAGAGACTATCTTTTAACCCAAATGATCTTTGACAATTCAGAAAGATAGCTCTATGGAAGCTAAGTTCAGCTCATCTTTCGACAATTTCCAACAATTTTGAAGTAATTCTTTGATGATGTGGTCACTTGTTTCCTGTTAACCCAAACGATCTCCATAAAAAGAGATTATCGATTGCTTGCTTAAGAGTTTGAAACATTATCCAAAAGAGCATGTCCTGGATTAGTGCCAGGGCACAATTAGGAGGAATTTGCAAACTGCTAACTGAATCAGAGGTGAAGCATTGTTTCGACTGTATTCAGCCAGTCACTTAGCAGTGGCCGGTAAAAAAACGATGCTTCCTTTGCAGCAAGATTTCCTTGTTTCATTTAGAAGAAGGAGGGTTTCATGACCGACGTGTGAGGTAGAAGAGTATCCAGGTGAACAAAATTCAGTTTATATGTCCACAGATCTTGCTTTGTCATTAGTACAGAATTAATATATAAAAAGATCAGTACAAAATTAGCCAAGGTGGAGATCATTGAACTGGGAGCAGGCCTGCTCACTGCTCAGACACAGGCAATTGGAATTAATACATAAAAAGATCAGTACAAAATTGATATGATTCCTGTAACCAGAAAAATAAATTGACAACAAAATTTCTTGTCCCATTTAAATTCAGGAGGGTCTAGCTACATGATTCCTGTCCCATTTAAATTCAGGAGGGTCTAGTTACATGACTCTCAAACAGGATTCGACAAGGCGGCGAGGCGGAGTCCAGGTGAACTAACCAGTGATATGATATGTACAGAGATCTTGCTCTGTGATCCGCAATCCAAACAAATCTCTGAGATCTCACTCAGCACTATCATTGTAGATCAATGAGGATCCAACACGAAGGGGAACAGTTCGGGCAACAAAAAGGATGCTGATTAAAGAAACTAAATCTTGTTCTAGCCAGTAAGTGATTCCCCAATGTGTTTGTTCAAGGTTACTGAACTTGATTGTCTGCCCCATTTTTCGCTGTCACGTGTATTCTGTTTTTCAGGTATAACTAGAAGCACGTGCACTCTTGTCGACCGACTGTCAGTGGTGCTTGGGAGCCACCTGTACAGATGCACATCTTGCTTCGCATCCATTAGGCAAGGCTTTGCTTAGCAGCATTCTGTTGTTGATCAGGTTATAGATGTTCGTCATTGCCCTGCCTTCACAAACCAGGCGAGCTGAAGGTACCAGCTTCCTTCGCGAGATGTGCTTTGTAGCGACTGACTGATGCTAGTGTTGAGAGAGTGTGAGATCAATACGGTTTTCGAGAGAGACGCTGAGAAATTAAGATGCATTGACCCTTTCTGATCATCCTGTCTTTGGTTCTGTCTCTGCTCATCCTGGGTTCATCCTTATTGGTTGCAAAAATGGGTTTCAGTCTATCATATGAAGATGTTCAGGCTAGCAGTTTTTGCATATGTATATGATCGGCTGGAACCCATATATGCATTCATCCATATATCTGGGGCTGCGCCGCGCCTCCCTCTAACGCGACCGAGGACGGTGCCAAGGATGACACCCGTGCCGCGTCAGCTGTGTGCACACCCCCCCTCTGACGTGATCGAGGACGGCACGATGACAGCGCTGTCCTCCCAACAGAGTATGAGGGTTAGAGGCCGTGATATACCTTGGCTTGCAGGAAATCTAAATGGGAAGTTGCAGCAAGCATTGCTCCCAACTGGACTACTTTTGAACAGGTGAGCCCACAAAACAAGTGTATGTTCTGTCTCGGATGCTCCGGAGTTACACACCACACTCATTTTCACTCCGGTTTTTTTCTTATCGGTCGCATTCTTTTTTCTCTTCTTTCCAACCTATAGCAATGTGTCTGCTACTGTAATTTAATTTGGCATAAAAGCTAAAGAAAACGAAAAAAACTAGGTGTCATGAAAAAGAAAGTTAGAATAAGCATTGTTCGAAATTATATATACTCCCTGCGAGCAATTAAACTGATGCAATCTCGATACAATGTCCATTTTACTTTGTATAGAGGTTCCGTCAATTAATTCGGATTGGAGGGAGTATTAAAAGTACAGGCTGTGGAGCATTTGCCAGATATTTAAACTAGTTCAAAATCTGCACAGCTGAACGTCTCTCCGATGGGGCTGGGCTTTGCTCATTCTCGTGCTCAGCTACATGGGCCACTAAACCTTCTTCCAATTAGTCCCACCTCGCTAAACCTGAGAAGCGCTGCTGCATGTGTCTGCTCTACTCAATTAGTCCCACCTCGCTAGTTTAGAAGACACTGGAGTGGTTTATAAGGCGAGGTTCAGCTGAACGTAGCACGACCTTACTTGAACAGGATCTGTTCTATAGGCTCGTACCGTTGCATCCTTTACCAATAAGGAGGCAAGCACTTCAGTCTGGTTGATGCTTTCTGACCTCTGGGCCAGAGCGTGATTAACGGCCAGGATCGCCTGATGGGTGCCATCTGATGACGGCTGTAGAGGATTGTTCCCGCCTGCAGGGTGGCCTAGAGGTTGTCTGACAGACTTTCAAACAACTTTTTTTTTTGCCTTGCTTTTTTTGGCAGTATGATCTGTACGTTACCTAAAAAATATTATGATTGCTGCCAATTCAGAAAGAGACTTTCCATATAGGTTGGCATGAGGCTGGCAATTCAGAAAGAGACTTTCCATATAGGTTTGCATGAGGCTGGCAATTCAGAAAGAGACTATGCTTTTTAACCCAAATGATCTCTGACAAATCAGAAAGAGAGCTCTATGGAAAGCAAAGTTCAGCTCATCTTTCGACAATTTCCAACATTTTTTTTTAGAACAATCCAACATTTTTAAGTAATCCTTTGGTGATGTGGTAACTCGTGTCTTGTTAACTCCATCAAAAAAGATTATCGATTTCTTGCTTAAGAGTTTGAAGCATTATCTAAAAGAGCATGTCCTGGATTAGGGCACAATTAGGAGGAATTTGCAAACTGCTAACTGAATCAGAGGTGAAGCATGTGCTCATGTGCAGAACCTTGGTCCATACAGATCCATGCTGCAGAGATCTTGAATGGATCTCCCACGGGCTTCAACATGAACAACTTTGTTCACTCAGTAGCAAAAAATACTTGTATTTTTCTTCCTTTTTGCGTTTTATCCAGATACTTGTCTCACATATATATTGTCAGAGGCTTTCTACAATAAGTGACCGCTCTAATTGCTTCAGCGGTCGTTGGCTTGGATGGCTGCACCAAAGATCGTCGAGGTAGGTGGCAGAAAAAGGAGAAAATAATAATTGAGAAAAGCAGCATATTATTTTGAGAAATGATTAGAAGATATTATATGCTAGCCACCAGTGGGTCGACCTCTTTGGGAATGTCTAGCCGTTTGTTCTGGCACCCAACTACTCCGACGACTTGCATTGGATGCAGCCCGCTCCAAAACTGTAGCGTTGCCAATTAATTCCCATAGGATCGCACCAAAACTGTAGACGTCGCAAAAGCATGGGGGTATAACATCTCATTAGTCGGCTCATTACGCAGGACCTCTGGTGCCATCCGCTCCGGCTGTAGGCCAACCGGTAAATCAAGAAAAATGATTCTAGATGGATGGAGTGTTGCATCACACAAGAGCCAAACACAGCGATACAAATGCATGAAAAGATACAAAAATATTACTGTTCCAGCTGTGGACTTGGAGGAAATGAAAGTGTTACTCTTCATCCTTGACATCCCAAAATCTTACATCTGCATGGTAAAATAGATATATGTACTCTGTTGATAAAAGAAAGGATGGGATGGACATCAAATCCTGCACTAAAACTGTTATTACTCTGCAGTTGTTCAGTATTCGACTCTTCAGTTTCACTTAGACCAACTTCACACTCACTTTTTGCTTCGGTATACCCCCCCCAGTAAACACATTGATGGTTGAGATATCTCTATGCTCCTTCATAATAAAGGGTAGTATGGTCTTTTTATCCGTGCCGATACGCGGCATCTTCCTTTTCTCAGCGCCCATTTTTTCCTCGTGGCGCCCTCACCTGTTTTTCACTTTCTTTAAATAAAAATAAAGAGCGCGCAATTAATGTGAATCGAACTCAAGACCTTTTTTTTGAACTTGTGGCACACTTTATTCAACTCAAATAAGGGATACATCAGAAACAAGTTCAGATAGAATAAACTGTGGAGGATCATTATCCCACGAGATTACAGAATTAGAATCGTAATAACATCTAGCTAACTTGTGTGCCACTTGGTTTGCCCCTCTTGGACAGTAAGCATAAGATACTGACCCAATTCTTTGAGCTAATATAAAGCAGTCACTTAAAATCGCCGAATAAGGACTCAGAATGTCCACTTCCCCCTTGCATGCTAAGATAATTTCGAGGCAGTCTGATTCAAAAGTGATATTGGAACATCCAAGTTGGTCTGCAAGCATCATACCATTTTTCAATGCCATCGCCTCGGCGGAAGGGGCATCGAGAACGTGACTAACCAGGGACGATGAACCAGCCAAAAACGCCCGCAGTAGCCCCGCATCCATCCTCCATAAAGCATGTGTCCACATTCATCTTATACATGCTGTGACAAGGTTTAGACCACTTCCCTTCAGTAATTTGGCCAGCACTCGAAGCCCCCGCATAATTTGTTGTTATTGCATGTATAGCCAATGCCGATTCAGGAGGACTCGCCACCACTTCCCCCTTCACGGATTCCCTTCGTTGCCACCGTATGTACCAGGCACCAACCAATATGATCTCTTGGAAGCCAATATGTTCCAATATAGCAGACTTTCGCCTTTTATCTCGAAGTAAACTCTCAAGGATGACACATCCAGACCGGTCTAATGCATCAGCATGTGCAATCGTCTCCCGAAGGCCCAAGGATAGCCAAACTTCTTTTGCACGATCACAAGTAAACATGAGGTGCTTCAGGTCTTCTGCACCCCTTTTACAGATCGGACAGAGTCCAGAAACTGGAATGTGCCGGTTTGCGAGAACTGACATACCCGGAATAGTTCCATGCAACACCTTCCAGCCAAAGATTTTAATTTTGCTTGGCACTTGTATCTTCCAAAGAATCTCCCAAATTGGGTTTAAAGCAGATGGTCCATCATCACATCTTCTTATACGCGCTCCAAACTGGTGTTCCCACTCCGTATAGTATGCAGACCGGACTGAAAATGAGAACGACCGAGTCTTGTGCCAGGCAATAAAGTCCTCAGTTAAATGTGTGCTCAAGACCTCTTGGTTCAAGGAGGACCATACTAACCAACTAGGACATCCTAATGCTTGGGTGTATTTACTTCTTCTTTTTTTGCTTTCGGCTGGGCTAGGCCATTGTTGAATCGGTCCTTTTATCACTATTTTTTTTCCTTTATTTGTTTCCTTTTCATTTTGAAAATGCTCATGCTTATAATATTTTGTTCATTTTTTAAAAAAAATGAAAAAATTTGTACGTAAAGTACAAATATTCGCATTTTTAAAAATTTGTACAGGTAAGTCAGAAAATTGTTCGTGTCTTTCAAAATTGCTCAGAATGTCATAACATGAACATATTTTAAAAGAGCGAACAAAATTTTGAACACGTCCATTTTTTGAAAAACACTACGAAATTTGAAATATCAAGCAAAAAACAGAAAATATGAACAAAAATTTGGAACCAAATTATTTTGAATTTCCGTGAACATTTTTTTGTTTGTGTAGAGAAACTTCGTATATGGGATTATTTTATAAATTCCAAATAAATTTTGAAAAACTTGGCATGGTGCCTTGGAATGGTGATACAAGGCCCTAGAAAAAATTTGGCCCATTTGAACGATGTTGGAAAAAGGTACTCTGAGAACCTTCTGCCCAACATGAATTTTTTTCTATTTCAATTCGTGAACATTTTCTTAAATTGGCAAAAAAAATTCAAATTCATGAACTTTTTCCATATCCAGGAACTCTTTTCAACTTTTAAAGCCCGTATATTTTCTTAATCCATAAACATTCTTTTCCAAAATTGAAGAACTTTTTTCAGATTGGCAAATGTTTGGGCGGCCCGACGGAAGCGATGCCGTCGCCCGGTTAGGCAAGGCCTGAGCGTATTTCTTCTATTCTATTGTTTCATTTTTTGTTAATTTATTTTTTCTTTTTGAACTTTATTATACATTTTAGAACCTGTTTTAAAATTTGAAATATTTTTATTCATCTCAATGCTCTGGACCTCGATAGCTGGTTTGCAATGACTAGACATAGCTCTAGGATGCTCTGTATGTGTGTCCACGCATGGATTCGATAAAGGCCTAACTCTACCGTCATAGTCTTCAATAAGGAGAACCCTGTTTCGTTCGCCAAGGAAGAACACAAGCAAGTCTCCATGCGATTTTCATCGTGCCCTTGAAAGCAGGGGTGTAGGCAGACCCCGGGCTGGCCTGGGGGCGTAGAGAGTCAACACTTGGTTGACTGTAGCAAACAGTGCCTGCAGGTCTGCCTTCTCCTTACCCTTCCTGCTACCTTTCACATATCCCCCCCTCCCCCAGCCCCTGATGAAGATGCAGACATTGCCCAGTACCTATTTCTGAGCCAGCAACATCATGCCAAAGCACACATGCAGGGTGCATGGAGGGGTGAACGAATTCACAGATCGTCATATAGATAACTCAATGATGACAAAAGCAGGCGAAGTACTTGAGATAGAATAAAGAAATAATTAATATATCAATATAAAAATTCAAAGGGGCAAGTCCAAGTAATCTCGCCCATCAGACTAAATCAATGCAAGGACCTAGATTGCACCAAATATCAGCACCGCTGATCACATAATTAATACACAAAATATATCCTACCTAATACTTATATGTGTGCAATTAATATACTCCTGCCACTGTAGTGGTTTCTTATTTGAAAAATATTTTTGTTTGAGAAAATGAAATATATTATACTAGTACTCCATCCCAGTTCAAGAACGACCTGTCCACCAGTCTCTCTCCCATCCGGAACTGGACTCGAAGGTCGAAGTCCATCAGCCCATTGTGCACCTAACCTACCTAACCCACGCGTCAGCTCCCACGGAGGGACTCCACCTGCCCGCCGCCGGCCGGCTGTCTTCGTCGTCGGATCGCCGGTGATCCTGTCTGCGTCTTACCACAAACCCACGGCCATTCCGATGTCGCGCTTCGGGAAGACCGTCCTCCTCTGCTTGGCCCTGTTCGCCGGATGGCACCTCTGCTCGACCCTGTTCGCCGGCGCGCCTCCTGGTGGCCACTCTGCGGAGGAGAAAGCTGTAGTCAGCGACGCGGCCGGGAACGCGTCGGGCCTGAGTCTCGCCAGGGAGGCCGGCGTCCGGGCGGCGGCCGGCATGGGCCGCAACTTCGTCGTCTCGCCGCTGTCCATCCACGCGGCGCTCGCGATGGTGGCCGCCGGCGCGCGGGGCGAGACGCGCAGGGAGCTCCTGGGGCTCCTCGGGTCAGCGTCGCTCGACGAGCTTCACAGAGCTCCGGCGATCAAGCTTGTCGGCAGGCTCAACGGGCTAAAGCAGACGTCCTTCGCCTGCGGCGTGTGGGTCGACCGGAGGAGGGCGCTCAGGCCGGAGTTCACGGCCACCGGCGCATCGCGGTACGCCGCCACGGCGGAGTCCGTGGACTTCGTGTCGGGGGCCGAGCAGGCGAGGCGGCGAGTGAACGGCTTCGTGGCGGACAAGACGAAGCAGCGCATCCGTCACATCCTCCCTCCCGGCTCCGTCGACTCGTCCACGGCCGTCATCCTCGCCAACGCGCTCTACTTCAAAGGAGCGTGGCCTGAGCCGTTCTACGTCTTCACCGCGCCGTTCCACATCCCAGGCGGCGCCACCGTGCGCGTGCCGTCCATGACGACAGGCCGGTCACAGTACATCGCGCTCTACCCGGGCTTCAGGGCCCTCAAG
The DNA here is from genome assembly GCF_018294505.1 of Triticum aestivum. Classification (NCBI taxonomy): domain Eukaryota; kingdom Viridiplantae; phylum Streptophyta; class Magnoliopsida; order Poales; family Poaceae; genus Triticum; species Triticum aestivum. Next base: position 25,008,671 of record NC_057811.1, on the reverse strand, counting down.
CTTCCCTACAGGAACGACGGCGACCACCGTGCTGCATTCTACATGCTTATCCTTCTCCCGGACAGCGGCGCTCTCAGCCTCCCCGATCTCTACGACAAGGTGGTGTCATCGCCGGAGTTCATCAGGAAGCACACGCCAGAAGAGGAGGTTGAAGTACGGCGGTTCATGGTCCCCAGGTTCAAGTTCACGACCGAGTTCGAAGCGTCGTCCGACATGAGGAAGCTTGGTGTCACAAGGGCTTTCGCAGGCGGCGACTTCTCAGGCATGGTGAGCGGCGGGGATGGGCGGCTCTCCATCGGCGGGGTGCACCACAAGGCCACCATCGAGGTGGACGAGCAAGGTACCGTGGCCGCTGCTGCCACGGCCATAGACATGGCTGGTAGCGCGCTTCCAAGCGAGCCGCCGCACTTTGTCGATTTTGTGGCGGATCGGCCATTCTTGTTTGCCGTGGTTGAGGAGAGGACGGGCACAACGCTGTTCCTTGGTCATGTGGTTAATCCTCTCGCTAACTGAGTAAATTGTGGAACCATGTGGTTGTTAAATGCAGTACGAGCAGGAGTGAGTGCTGATCTCCATTAAAAAGAGCTTGATACATTATCCAGCAAATCATGTCCCAGATCAATGCGAGGGCATAAGTATGACTCTGCAAACTGGCAACTGAAAAAGAAAGCTCATTGTAGATCAATGGGGATCCAACACAAACGATAACAGTCCACGCAACCAAAAGGATGATGCTGACTAAATAAACTAAATTTTGTTCTAGCTGAAACATGCAACAATTGTGATTCCCCAATGTGTTGTTCTACAGAACTTGGCCTGATTGTTTGTCTGTACCATTTTTCTTTCTCATATGTAGCTTCACTGTTGCCTGGATTCAATCTGAACCCCGCACCCGCGTCGCTCTCCAGGGGGGCGGCTCGGGTGACCTAACCCCGCCACCCCCTCCTGCTCCCTCCCCCTCGCCGCCGTCGGGCGTCCCCGCCAGGCAAAGCCCGTGCGGCTGCCGGCGGCGGCGGGCCTTCTCTCTCCCGTCACGCATGGAGGCCAGCCCTGGACGACGTGCTGTGCGTCGCGGAGCTGCTCGCCGGCGTGGATCTGGCCCTCCGGCCTCTTCTACGGCGTGGTGGCGCTGGATGCTGGGGCGGCGGCCCCATCCTCTCTTCCTCGCGGTGGAGGAGCGGCGACTGACCGTTTTGGCGGCGGATCGGGGCGTTTTTGCCCGGATCTAGTGGGCGCGCACCGTCGGCGGGATGCGGCGGTGCTGGCCGTCCTGGGCCGCTTGGGTGGCAGGGCGGCTGCGCGTGCTGGAGGCCCCGACGCTTCTGGCGGCATGAAGGGCCTGTTGGTTGGGTCGGCGCCATGAGTGGTTTGCCCTCCGGACAGATCTGATCTGGCCGGTGCGACCTCAATGTGCGGCGGCCCAGATCGGCGGCGACCCGTGCACATGATGCTTGATGGAGGTTCCTTCAGCGGATCCGGGTGAAAACCTAGTTCTCGGCTTGTTGCCAAGACCGGCGTTGGCGGCACTCTTTTGTGTCATTACCTTCTTGAAGGCCTCGCCGTGGAGAAGCTCCAGACCTCTATCTGCTACCTCCGGGGGAAACCCTAGATCAGTAGATCAGATGACGGCGGCGCGTTGGTGTCGTTTCCTCCTTGGGGGCGTCATTCTTGGAGGCGTACACGGTTCGAGGGACCAGTGGGCGGTTTTTGTTTTTTGGTGGAGCGGTGCTTCATCCTGCACATTGATGACGGCGGATCTCGACGGCGTGGTGCAGTGGAGACTCGGTGCCCGATGCGTGGTGCTGGACTCGCGCAGAGGGGGTTGCTGTCTGACGTCATTGTGGCGTCGATGGCCGAGTGGCCTGACAAGGTAGAAGCCTCAATATCTGCTCTGAAGACGGACCAGCGGAAGATGGCGGCGACGACACATGTGAGTGCGTCAGACCAGTTCATGCCTCAGACCCGGTATGTGGCTCGGCTGGGGCGTCTGGCTTTTGATGATAGGCTTAGATGGCGGATTCAGGCATATTGATGTAATACATTATAAGGTCCTCGAGAATAATCTATAAAGTGGCCGCATGCATCTCCCAGATGCAGAGGCCGGGGGTCATCCTCCTTTTCTAAAAAAAATGTATTCTGTTTTCAGGTATAATAATTAGAACCCCGCTCTCAGACCGACCGATCGACGCCTGTTGTGTCAGCGGTGTTTGAGAGCCACCTGCACAGATGCACGCACTTGCTTCACATCCATTAGGCAAGGCTTTTGACGAGCAGCATTCTGTTGTCTTTCAGGTTGTTGACGTTCGTCATTGCCCGAGGAACCAGGCGAGCTGAAGGTGCCAGCTTCCTTCAACACATGTCCTCTGTAGCGACCGACTGATGCTGGTGGTGAGAGTGCTAGATCAATGTCTTTTTTCTTCTTCCAGAAATTAAGATACATTGCCGTGCTATACCTTCCTTGACTTGTTAGTAAAGTTGGAGCAACTAATGTTTCCTCTGGAAAACTTTTGAACAGCTGACTGAACAAAACTAAAAGATACTGTAAATGCAACCGAAGTACCTCAGCAGACAAGTGTATGCTCTGTGTGTGATGTTCCGGAGTTACACCACGCCCATTTTTCTCTCCAGTTTTGTTCTTGTCTGTCGCATTTTTTCTCTCTTCTTTCGAAGTCAGCAGTGCTTGCTGCTTTAATTTAAAAATAGTGGTCATTGCTAAAAATTACATATTGAAATTGTTGGGCATGCAGCATTTGCTGCATATTTAAACTGGTTCAAAATCTCCACAGCTAACTCAACAAGGAGAAGAAAAAAACGAAACAAAAGCATCACTCGGGTGGGATGGGCTGGGCTCTGTTCTTTCTCAGGCCAAACTGCTACATGGGCCACTAACCCTTCTTTCATGCTCTGCCTGAGGAGGCGCTGCTGCATGTGGCTGCTCTACTCAATTAGTCCCACCTCGCTAGTTTACGCGACGCTAAACCAGTTTATAAGGCGAGGAGCTGCTGGTTGTAGCACGACCTTACTTGAACAGGATCTGTTCTATAGGCTCGTACCGCTGCATCCTTTTCCAATAAGGAGGCAAGCACTTCAGTCTGGTTGACGCATTCTAACCTCTAGGCCAGAGCGTGATTAACGGCTAGGATTCTCCTGATGGGTGTTATCCGATGGCTGTGGAGGATTGTTCCTGGATAGGCTTTTGCCTCTACAGGATGGCCTAGAGAGGTTGTCTGACAGACAAAAACATTCCTTTTTGCATTTTCTCCCAGCTCCTTTTGGCAATATGGCATCAGCTACAAAAATAGATTAAGTTAGTGTTAGTTACCATTTTTTCCTTTCTTTCGAACTCCTTTTGGCAATGTGATCTGTACATCATCTGCAAAGTAGATTCAGTTAGTGCTAATTACCCTAGGCAGCTTCAAGTACAGAGTGAAATCCATGAATGGATGATATCAGACACAGAGGTGAACCCTTGTTTCACTTACTAGGATGACTTTGCAAACTGCCAATTGAAACAGAGGTGAACCCTTGTTTCAACTGTCTGAAGACCACAAATGGCACATGAGTAAGATTGCTCTTGTATTCAGTCAGTCTCTTAGTGGTGGCCACTGAAAATGATGCTTCCTTTGACAGCAAGATTTGCTTTTTTTTTCATTTAACAGGAGGGATTTCATGACTGCAAGAGTACAGAATTTCATATGCCTGCGAGGTAGGAAAGTATCCAGGTGAATAAAATTCAGTTGATATGTCCACAGATCGTGCTCTGTCATCATCAGTAGTACAGAATTACTGAATTAGCGAAGAGCTGGAGATCAATGAACTGGGAGTAGGCCTGCTCGCTGCTCCGACAGAGGCAAGCACTTCAGTCTGGTTGATGCATTCTAACCTCTAGGCCAGAGCGTGATTAACGGCTAGGATTCTCCTGATGGGTGTTATCCGATGGCTGTGGAGGATCGTTCCTGGATAGGCTTCTGCCTCTACAGGATGGCCTAGAGAGGTTGTCTGACAGACAAAAACATTCCTTTTTGCATTTTCTCCCAGCTCCTTTTGGCAATATGGCATCAGCTACAAAAATAGATTAAGTTAGTGTTAGTTACCATTTTTTCCTTTCTTTCGAACTCCTTTTGGCAATGTGATCTGTACATCATCTGCAAAGTAGATTCAGTTAGTGCTAATTACCCTAGGCAGCTTCAAGTACAGAGTGAAATCCATGAATGGATGATATCAGACACAGAGGTGAACCCTTGTTTCACTTACTAGGATGACTTTGCAAACTGCCAATTGAAACAGAGGTGAACCCTTGTTTCAACTGTCTGAAGACCACAAATGGCACATGAGTAAGATTGCTCTTGTATTCAGTCAGTCTCTTAGTGGTGGCCACTGAAAATGATGCTTCCTTTGACAGCAAGATTTGCTTTTTTTTTCATTTAACAGGAGGGATTTCATGACTGCAAGAGTACAGAATTTCATATGCCTGCGAGGTAGGAAAGTATCCAGGTGAATAAAATTCAGTTGATATGTCCACAGATCGTGCTCTGTCATCATCAGTAGTACAGAATTACTGAATTAGCGAAGAGCTGGAGATCAATGAACTGGGAGTAGGCCTGCTCGCTGCTCCGACAGAGGCAAGCACTTCAGTCTGGTTGATGCATTCTAACCTCTAGGCCAGAGCGTGATTAACGGCTAGGATTCTCCTGATGGGTGTTATCCGATGGCTGTGGAGGATCGTTCCTGGATAGGCTTCTGCCTCTACAGTATGGCCTAGAGAGGTTGTCTGACAGACAAAAACATTCCTTTTTGCATTTTCTCCCAGCTCCTTTTGGCAATATGGCATCAGCTACAAAAATAGATTAAGTTAGTGTTAGTTACCATTTTTTCCTTTCTTCCGAACTCCTTTTGGCAATGTGATCTGTACATCATCTGCAAAGTAGATTCAGTTAGTGCTAATTACCCTAGGCAGCTTCAAGTACAGAGTGAAATCCATGAATGGATGATATCAGACACAGAGGTGAACCCTTGTTTCACTTACTAGGATGACTTTGCAAACTGCCAATTGAAACAGAGGTGAACCCTTGTTTCAACTGTCTGAAGACCACAAATGGCACATGAGTAAGATTGCTCTTGTATTCAGTCAGTCTCTTAGTGGTGGCCACTGAAAATGATGCTTCCTTTGACAGCAAGATTTGCTTTTTTTTTCATTTAACAGGAGGGATTTCATGACTGCAAGAGTACAGAATTTCATATGCCTGCGAGGTAGGAAAGTATTCAGGTGAATAAAATTCAGTTGATATGTCCACAGATCGTGCTCTGTCATCATCAGTAGTACAGAATTACTGAATTAGCGAAGAGCTGGAGATCAATGAACTGGGAGTAGGCCTGCTCGCTGCTCCGACAGAGGCAAGCACTTCAGTCTGGTTGATGCATTCTAACCTCTAGGCCAGAGCGTGATTAACGGCTAGGATTCTCCTGATGGGTGTTATCCGATGGCTGTGGAGGATCGTTCCTGGATAGGCTTCTGCCTCTACAGGATGGCCTAGAGAGGTTGTCTGACAGACAAAAACATTCCTTTTTGCATTTTCTCCCAGCTCCTTTTGGCAATATGGCATCAGCTACAAAAATAGATTAAGTTAGTGTTAGTTACCATTTTTTCCTTTCTTCCGAACTCCTTTTGGCAATGTGATCTGTACATCATCTGCAAAGTAGATTCAGTTAGTGCTAATTACCCTAGGCAGCTTCAAGTACAGAGTGAAATCCATGAATGGATGATATCAGACACAGAGGTGAACCCTTGTTTCACTTACTAGGATGACTTTGCAAACTGCCAATTGAAACAGAGGTGAACCCTTGTTTCAACTGTCTGAAGACCACAAATGGCACATGAGTAAGATTGCTCTTGTATTCAGTCAGTCTCTTAGTGGTGGCCACTGAAAATGATGCTTCCTTTGACAGCAAGATTTGCTTTTTTTTCATTTAACAGGAGGGATTTCATGACTGCAAGAGTACAGAATTTCATATGCCTGCGAGGTAGGAAAGTATCCAGGTGAATAAAATTCAGTTGATATGTCCACAGATCGTGCTCTGTCATCATCAGTAGTACAGAATTACTGAATTAGCGAAGAGCTGGAGATCAATGAACTGGGAGTAGGCCTGCTCGCTGCTCCGACAGAGGCAAGCACTTCAGTCTGGTTGATGCATTCTAACCTCTAGGCCAGAGCGTGATTAACGGCTAGGATTCTCCTGATGGGTGTTATCCGATGGCTGTGGAGGATCGTTCCTGGATAGGCTTCTGCCTCTACAGGATGGCCTAGAGAGGTTGTCTGACAGACAAAAACATTCCTTTTTGCATTTTCTCCCAGCTCCTTTTGGCAATATGGCATCAGCTACAAAAATAGATTAAGTTAGTGTTAGTTACCATTTTTTCCTTTCTTCCGAACTCCTTTTGGCAATGTGATCTGTACATCATCTGCAAAGTAGATTCAGTTAGTGCTAATTACCCTAGGCAGCTTCAAGTACAGAGTGAAATCCATGAATGGATGATATCAGACACAGAGGTGAACCCTTGTTTCACTTACTAGGATGACTTTGCAAACTGCCAATTGAAACAGAGGTGAACCCTTGTTTCAACTGTCTGAAGACCACAAATGGCACATGAGTAAGATTGCTCTTGTATTCAGTCAGTCTCTTAGTGGTGGCCACTGAAAATGATGCTTCCTTTGACAGCAAGATTTGCTTTTTTTTTCATTTAACAGGAGGGATTTCATGACTGCAAGAGTACAGAATTTCATATGCCTGCGAGGTAGGAAAGTATCCAGGTGAATAAAATTCAGTTGATATGTCCACAGATCGTGCTCTGTCATCATCAGTAGTACAGAATTACTGAATTAGCGAAGAGCTGGAGATCAATGAACTGGGAGTAGGCCTGCTCGCTGCTCCGACAGAGGCAAGCACTTCAGTCTGGTTGATGCATTCTAACCTCTAGGCCAGAGCGTGATTAACGGCTAGGATTCTCCTGATGGGTGTTATCCGATGGCTGTGGAGGATCGTTCCTGGATAGGCTTCTGCCTCTACAGGATGGCCTAGAGAGGTTGTCTGACAGACAAAAACATTCCTTTTTGCATTTTCTCCCAGCTCCTTTTGGCAATATGGCATCAGCTACAAAAATAGATTAAGTTAGTGTTAGTTACCATTTTTTCCTTTCTTCCGAACTCCTTTTGGCAATGTGATCTGTACATCATCTGCAAAGTAGATTCAGTTAGTGCTAATTACCCTAGGCAGCTTCAAGTACAGAGTGAAATCCATGAATGGATGATATCAGACACAGAGGTGAACCCTTGTTTCACTTACTAGGATGACTTTGCAAACTGCCAATTGAAACAGAGGTGAACCCTTGTTTCAACTGTCTGAAGACCACAAATGGCACATGAGTAAGATTGCTCTTGTATTCAGTCAATCTCTTAGTGGTGGCCACTGAAAATGATGCTTCCTTTGACAGCAAGATTTGCTTTTTTTTCATTTAACAGGAGGGATTTCATGACTGCAAGAGTACAGAATTTCATATGCCTGCGAGGTAGGAAAGTATCCAGGTGAATAAAATTCAGTTGATATGTCCACAGATCGTGCTCTGTCATCATCAGTAGTACAGAATTACTGAATTAGCGAAGAGCTGGAGATCAATGAACTGGGAGTAGGCCTGCTCGCTGCTCCGACAGAGGCAAGCACTTCAGTCTGGTTGATGCATTCTAACCTCTAGGCCAGAGCGTGATTAACGGCTAGGATTCTCCTGATGGGTGTTATCCGATGGCTGTGGAGGATCGTTCCTGGATAGGCTTCTGCCTCTACAGGATGGCCTAGAGAGGTTGTCTGACAGACAAAAACATTCCTTTTTGCATTTTCTCCCAGCTCCTTTTGGCAATATGGCATCAGCTACAAAAATAGATTAAGTTAGTGTTAGTTACCATTTTTTCCTTTCTTCCGAACTCCTTTTGGCAATGTGACCTGTACATCATCTGCAAAGTAGATTCAGTTAGTGCTAATTACCCTAGGTAGCTTCAAGTACAGAGTGAAATCCATGAATGGATGATATCAGACACAGAGGTGAACCCTTGTTTCACTTACTAGGATGACTTTGCAAACTGCCAATTGAAACAGAGGTGAACCCTTGTTTCAACTGTCTGAAGACCACAAATGGCACATGAGTAAGATTGCTCTTGTATTCAGTCAGTCTCTTAGTGGTGGCCACTGAAAATGATGCTTCCTTTGACAGCAAGATTTGCTTTTTTTTCATTTAACAGGAGGGATTTCATGACTGCAAGAGTACAGAATTTCATATGCCTGCGAGGTAGGAAAGTATCCAGGTGAATAAAATTCAGTTGATATGTCCACAGATCGTGCTCTGTCATCATCAGTAGTACAGAATTACTGAATTAGCGAAGAGCTGGAGATCAATGAACTGGGAGTAGGCCTGCTCGCTGCTCCGACAGAGGCAAGCACTTCAGTCTGGTTGATGCATTCTAACCTCTAGGCCAGAGCGTGATTAACGGCTAGGATTCTCCTGATGGGTGTTATCCGATGGCTGTGGAGGATCGTTCCTGGATAGGCTTCTGCCTCTACAGGATGGCCTAGAGAGGTTGTCTGACAGACAAAAACATTCCTTTTTGCATTTTCTCCCAGCTCCTTTTGGCAATATGGCATCAGCTACAAAAATAGATTAAGTTAGTGTTAGTTACCATTTTTTCCTTTCTTCCGAACTCCTTTTGGCAATGTGATCTGTACATCATCTGCAAAGTAGATTCAGTTAGTGCTAATTACCCTAGGCAGCTTCAAGTACAGAGTGAAATCCATGAATGGATGATATCAGACACAGAGGTGAACCCTTGTTTCACTTACTAGGATGACTTTGCAAACTGCCAATTGAAACAGAGGTGAACCCTTGTTTCAACTGTCTGAAGACCACAAATGGCACATGAGTAAGATTGCTCTTGTATTCAGTCAGTCTCTTAGTGGTGGCCACTGAAAATGATGCTTCCTTTGACAGCAAGATTTGCTTTTTTTTCATCTAACAGGAGGGATTTCATGACTGCAAGAGTACAGAATTTCATATGCCTGCGAGGTAGGAAAGTATCCAGGTGAATAAAATTCAGTTGATATGTCCACAGATCGTGCTCTGTCATCATCAGTAGTACAGAATTACTGAATTAGCGAAGAGCTGGAGATCAATGAACTGGGAGTAGGCCTGCTCGCTGCTCCGACAGAGGCAATTGGAAATAATATCCGAGAGATCTCCACTGCCCAGAGTGAGTACTATCTTTGTAGATAAATGAGGATTCTATAGAACAAAGAGGAACAACTCAGGCCACTGCCGGGAACGAATAAGGCCACTATGGACATGACGGCGTGTATTCTTCCAAGCTTGTTGCAGCAAATGCACGAGTTCAGGCCGGCATCCCGGGCTCGTACCTGCTGTGCGTGATCCGGTGGAACCCCTTGTTCCCCCTGCTGTGCGGTGCGTATGGACAGCAGCATCAGCATTATGCAGAGTCCAGAAATATTTTGAAAGCATGGTAATTCTAATTGCTTACTTTTCTCCATATATAGAATGTCTCCGCTGATTGGGAGAAAGAAAGAGTCTATGAATATTTTATCAAACATCAACACATCATACACCAAAAGAAGGCTTGTTAATACAACAGTATCTCCATTAATTAACAGCTATAAAATGCGGTAACATCGATAAAAGAGGATCCCACACAAAAGGAGAACAGTCCGGGCAACCAAAAGGATGATGATGTGATTAAATAAAATAAATCTTGTTCTAGCCAAAACATGCAACAATTGTGATTCCTCAGTGTGTTGTTCTAGGGCTGAGCCTGATTGTCTGTACCATTTTTCACTGTCTTTTGTATTCTGCTTTTCAGGTATAACTTGAAGCACGCACACACACTCTGCAGAAGAAGAATAGAGCCGGGTCCCTTGTCGACGGACCGATCGACGCATGTTGTGTCAGCGGTGTTTGGGAGCCACCTGTACAGATGCACACACTTGCTTCACATTCAAGCTGAACCATTAAAGTTGACGTTTGTCATTGCCCGATGAACCATGCAAGCTCAAGGTGCTATAACTTCCTTCAGGAGAGCGCTCTGTTGCCTGCGCTGATGTGATTGTAGCGACTGACTGATGCTAGCTGTCAGAGTGTGAGATCAATTCCTTTTTTCTAGATAGATATATGCCGAGAAATCAAGATAATTAACCCGTTCTACTTCAGTTTGTATAATAAGACTAAGTTTCAGGCTGGCAGTTTTTGCATGTCTAGATGGACCCGGAGCCCAACCCATATATGCATTCGTCCATATATATCTTCATGCATATGTCCATGATCGATCATGTACTGGAAAACCAATCAGTGCAAAATCTATTCTGTTACTCAACTCATGGAGAAGAACAATATTGTTACAAAAAAAATCCATATATATGTTCTGTGATGTTCTGCAAAGTACTTAAACCACACCCATTTTTCTCTCCGGTTTCGTTCTTACCTGTTGCAAAAAAAGGAAAAAAAATCTCCTCTCCAAGCAGTGTGCTTGCTACTTCTGTAATGACCGGCTGTAATTTAATTTAGGAAAAGATAAGGGAAAAAAACAGCTGCCATGAATGAGAACAAGTTAGAATTCAGCATTGTTCAGAATAATTGTACATATTAAATCGGCACAGCTGACGTAACCAGAATGAAAAGGCAATGAAAGAAAAGGGCAAGAAATACATTCCTCAGATGGGCTGGGCTCTGACCATTCTCTTGCCCAACTACTACTGGGCCATGACCCTTGTGTGCCTCCAGTTCCAGGCTCGCACGCTCAGCCTCTCGCTGAGGAGTGAGTAGGCGCTACTGGATGCCGCTTCAATTAGTCCCACCTCGCTAGTTTAGGCGACCCTAAACCAGTTTATAAGGCGAGGCACAGCTATGTGTAGCACGACCTTACTTGAACAGGATCTGTTCTATAGGCTCGTACCGCTGCATCCTTTACCAATAAGGAGGCAAGCACTCATGTCTGGTTGATGCAATCTGACCTCTGGGCCAGAGCGTGATTAACGGCCAGGATCACCTGATGGGTGCCATCCGACGGCTGTAGAGGATCGTTCCTGTCCAGTTAACATCGGTGCAGGGTGGCTCAGAGGTTGTCTGACAGACTACCCAAAACTTTTTAGTTTTTTGCAACACTTTTTACCTTGTGGCAACCGATCCTCTTGAAAGCTATGCATGATTCAGTTCTACAATGGATCTGGAATGCAGGTACATTTTCATCTCTTTTGAAACATGCAGGTACATTTTCATCTCTTTTGAAACTTGTTTAACCAACAAATCTCCCTCCTTAATCACAGTACATTTTCATCTCTTTTGAACTTGTTTAACCAACAAACCCCCCTCCTTAATCACACATCTGAAACTATGTATGGTTCAGTTCACAGTATAGTATTAGACTATTAGTAGTGGCAGTAAGATAAGATGGAACCACTTTATTTTCAGCTGCACTAGTACTAGTCAGTAGTCACTGCAAAAATATTTGAAGGTAACACAAGCCCACTGTCCACATGCATGATCCATACACATACCTACACCTGTTCCAGGAGCTCGATCACTGAAAGATTTTGCTTTACGGCTCAAGCTTTTATACAACACCTACCGGTCCATACATCACATGCTTGGCTTGTTTTGTCATCGAGGCCGATTTGCGATTCGGCGCCTTCATCCGACACGACGTGCCACACTGCATCCCACACGCGTGCAAAGTAATCAAGATTCAGCTAGCGATTCTCTTACTACAAGTCCAGTGGATGATCATCTGAAATTTGCCACTGCTGAGAGTGAGAGTAGCAATGAGATGTTTCACTACTGAACAGGGAGAGAAAGTCAGAAAACTGACCAAGGTAGCAAGGAACTAGTGGCTGAACAAGTATGTTCAGGGAGGAAAATGGGTACGGAGACTGATTTCTGCAGAACTCGTCTTTGTATATAGGAGTTGAATACCTATTGCTTCAGACACAAATCATTTTACATACATCTGTGTTACATCACGTTGGTAAGCCAAATGCTCTATGGAAGACTAGGTAGAGCTCACCTTTCAACACTTTCCTGCATCTGCAGATTAATCCTTTGAAGAAGAGTCTGAAACATTATCCACAGAATCATGTCCCGGATTAATGCCAGAGCAGTACTAGGAGCACTTAGCAAACTGTCAGCTGAAACAGAGGTGATCCCTTGCTTCTACTGTCTGAGGACCACACATGACACATGAGTAAGATGGGAGAAAGGAGTTGTTTCATATGTATATTCAGTCTGTCTGTTAATTAGTAGTAGTAGTCAGATAAATAAATTTGACAGGAACTCTGCACCATGGTCTTTGAGAAAACATCAGGTGGTTTGCCTACCGAAGTAGTATGTTGAAGAAGAAAATTGTGTATAGATAGTCCCAGCAGAGTAGTATTACATGAATGGCAACACCCGGAGCGGGACACATGGTGCCGTATCGCTGTGCCAAGCTTACAACCAAAGAGTCAGTCGAATAAAGTCACGGTTAGTATAGACCCCTGGAGGAAAAACAAATCAAAGGCACCAGTGGTCTAGTGGTAGAATAGTACCCTGCCACGGTACAGACCCGGGTTCGATTCCCGGCTGGTGCATCTTTTCTTTTTTAGTTTTCGAGGTTGCTAGTTATAACTAGCATACACATACTTGCAAATCAATTATTCCTTACTGCTGATCCTGTTTTTGGTACTGCCTCTGCTCATCCTCGCTTATGGGTTGAAACCATGCTCCAAAGTGGGTTTCAGTCTTTTTGGTCCCTCTTATGCATTCATCCATAGCAATTCAGTTGCTGCGCATCAAGCATAAGCTGCGTCATGCCGCGCTGTCGCCAATCGCCGGCGGTCATGTGTGCGCGCCTCCCTCTCGCGCGATCGAGGGTGGCGCCAGATAATTTTTTTGATGGGAACTCTGCACCTTTGAGTAAACAGTCGGCGGTTTGCCTACCACAGGTGGCATGGTAAAAACCTAGTGATCCAGGTGACAAGAATAAGTGCCGCTCTCCGAAAAAACAAGGCTTATTAATTGCTTGCTTAAGAGTTTGAAACATTATACTACTAAGAAAAATCATATCCAAGTTTAATGCCAGGCCATAATTAGGAGTGCTCTGCTTCAAGGTTGTCTGTACATGAATCTGGTCCAGAAGGCTGAACCAAACAAACCTTTTAGCTACTGGTTCAGATTCTGAGTGGTTAGCTGCTTCCTGGTTCCACATTTCATTCGACAACCAAAGGATTCCACATTTTATAGAGTAATTATGTACCCAGTTAGCCACCGAGAGGATTGACTCCTTGTAGAAAAAGAAGAAGAAAAGAATGTTGATAGATCGACGCCTGTTGTATTAGTGGTGTTTGGGAGCCACCATTAAATACAGACGCACAAACTTGCTTTGTGTTCATTATTAGGCATGGCCCTGATGACATTCTGCTCTCGATCAGGTCGTCGGTGTGCCCGATGAACCAGCCAACCAGGTGAGCTGAAGGTGCTACTGCAAGCTTCCTTCACGAGAATGCTCTGCCAGCCTGCCCAGGCGCGATGAACTGATCCTGTTTCAGAGAGATCTTGTTTCGGCTTGCCGGCCCGGGTGCCTAGGATCGCCGTGCTCCATGTAGGGGACGACGTGAGCGTCGCCGAATGTAAGTTGCATCAAGTAGTTTTCCTGCTGTAGTACTTTTGAACAGCTGGGCCAGCAAAGGATGTAAATGGAACAAATGTACTTCAACAGACTAGTGTATGTTCTGTCTGTCATGTTTCAAAGTTATACAACACGCCTGTTTTTCTCTCAGTTTTGTTCTTGCATTTTTCTTTTCCTCTTCTCTCTAACCTGGCAATGTGTCTGCTACTTTTGTAATGGCCCACTGAAATTTCATTCGGCCTAAAAGCTAAAGAAAACAAAAAACTATCAAAATCTCCACAGCTGAACGTTTCTCTGATGGGCCGGGCTTTGCTCATTCTCGTGCCCAGCTACATGGGCCACGGACCCTTCTTCCATGCTCTCTGCCCCAGGAAGCGCAGCACTGCATGCCTGCTCCCTAATTAGTCCCACCTGGCCAGTTTAGGCGACCCTAAACCACTTTATAAGGCGAGGTGCTGCTGGTTGAGACACGACCTTACTTGAACAGGATCTGTTCTATAGGCTCGTACCGCTGCATCCTTTACCAATAAGGAGGCAAGCACTTCAGTCTGGTTGATGCATTCTAACCTCTAGGCCAGAGCGTGATTAACGGCCTGGATTCACCTGATGGGTGCCATCCGACGGCTGTAGAGGATCGTTCCTGCCTGGTTTCACACCAGCGCAGGGTGGCTCAGAGGTTGTCTGACAGACTACACAAAATCTCTCTACTTAATCACAAATCTGAAACTATGTATGATTGGCACCTTATTTTTAGCTGCACTAGTACAGGTCACTGCAAAGAAAACCGAAGGTAACAGAAGCCAACTGACCACGTGCGTACATATATCTACACCTGTTCTGAGAGCTCGATCGCTGAAAAGATTTTGCTTCACGGTTTAATCTTTATACAACAGTTTACCGGTCCATGGATCACATGCTTAGCTTGGTTGTCGTCGAGGCCGATTTGCTGCCTTCATCTGACACGACGTGCCACACTGCATCCACGTGTGCAAAGTACTCCCTCCGTAAACTAATATAAGAGCATTTAGACTACTAAAATAGTGATCTAAACGCTCTTATATTAGTTTACAGAGGGAGTAATCAAGAATCAGCTAGCAATTCCCTTACTACAAGTTCAGTGGATGGATCATCTGAAAATTGCCACCACTGAGATTGACAGTAGCAATGAGATGTTTCACCACTGAACTGGGAGAGAAAATTGACCAAGATGGCACGGAACTAGTGACTAAACAAGTATGTTCAGGAAGGAAAATGGGAACAGACACTGCTTTCTGAAGAACTCGTCCACGCATATAGCCTGACTACCTATTTCTTCAGACACAAATTATTTTACATACATCCGCGTTACATGAAGTTGGTAAGTACGTACTCCTAGCACTGCTCTGGCATTAATCTTGGACATGATTTTGAAACGAGCAGGAGATTATTCAGGGCATGTAGGATTTTTTTTGCTAGGTTGCCTGAATCAACGGAGGAAAGTCACGTTCAGTATGTGAACACTTGTCTGCAGCAACATATTGATGGTGCAGCAATCTTTGCTGTTCTGTGGAGGTGCATGCCATCATGCTGCCGTGCGCATGTTCATGTGTATGGCCGTCTGACAGTTGTCTATTTCATTGGGAAGAGGGACAAAGAATGGAAGTAAGTATGGAGCAAACGACAGTCAGCAAAGATGCAAGAGCTGCACGGCACTGTATCGCTGTGCTGAGCTTACAACCAAAGAGGCAGTCGAATTAATAATAATTAGTTGAGCTTCCTCGAGTTAAAACCAATCAAAGGCACCAGTGGTCTAGTGGTAGAATAGTACCCTGCCACGGTACAGACCCGGGTTCGATTCCCGGCTGGTGCAGCTTTGTTTTTGGGTACTGCTCTGTTCATCCTCACTTATCTGTTGAAACCATGCTCCAAAGTGGGTTTCAGTTTTTTAGTCCCTGATATGCATTCATACATACTAGTAAGATGCCGTACATAAAAAAGACTACATACCGAGACATGGTCATGAACCTCTATGTTGCTATGGTAATAAAGAAGTATATATACTAAGACATAGTTAGAACTTGTATGTTCTTATGAATAATAAAAATGTACCGAGACAACATTGATCAAAGTGATGTTAAATTTCTAATAGACACACATCGAGCACAACCCTAGACGACACGGAGGGCGACCACACCGCCTGCCTCCGGCCCGTCCACCCCTCGCCCCCTCCCTCCTATCGCTGCCAGAGGTCTCGTCGGGCGAAGCCCGGGAGATGACGGCGGCGGCAGGGCCTTCTCCCTCACGTGACAGTTGGCAACGCGTGGACCGACGGAGGCACAGCTTCCCTGTGGCGAGCGCGAGCCAGTGGTGACAGTGGAGGCACAGCCTCCCTGCGGCGGAGGCGCCCCTGTTGTGGTGGCCGGGAGCTTGGGTCTCGCATGATCCAGATGGGCTTGGGTGGGCTGGCGGTTCAGGGTCGCGACTACAGGCAAGCACGGTGGGCCTGACGACGCCGGCTGCTAGGCACCGTGGTGGTGTCGGCAGCGGGCCAGGCGGCGGCCGGCTGGATCCGCACCATCAAGCCCCGACAATGATTGGTGGTGGCCCGTGCACACGGTTTTTGATGGAGATTCTTTGAGTAGATCCGGGTAAAAACCTTGATCTCGGCTAGTTGTGAAGATAAATGGCAGAAACTAATATATCTAATAACGTACATACTATAGTTCGAACACACAATTATGAATGGTTCCAGGAAAAACAAGAATGAAGTAGAAGTGTTTAACAAAATGATTTGCTAAATATGCACAAGAAAAATGAATCTGCCTACAGCGCTACGACGAAGAAAAGAAATATTCTAGAGATAACTCACTCAGCTAGTTCAACTTAATTAGTTATATACATTAGTCATCTATATCAGGCCATAAAATCATTTGTCAAGCATAGTATACCCTGCTTGCTCAAACATATATGCCAACAATTTTAGTTATGGGGTTTTCTCTTCATTAATCTGCTCGCCTAAAAACACATTAAACAACCACTATTGTTGACGTCGTCGGTGTCGTATGTTGGTGAAGATGTGGTCGCAGCAGATCATGGTGCAGCAGCTCGACTGGATCAAGGCACACCGGTAGGCGCCGTCTTCAAGAAGATTCACGCCCTCGCCATGGTGCATGAGTTAAACGGCGGCTCTCCTCCAAGATACAATGATCTCGTATCTCCTGTTGTGCACTCAAGAGGAGATGAACCAACAGGTTCTCACCAACGTAGCTCTCTCTATGCCAAGCTTCAGATGTATGTGGAGGAACACCAGATGAGATTGATGCAGAGGACCTGCCATACATGGCTGTATATATAGACTCATCCTGAACAAGAAGATCTTATCTCTTGGCCAGCAAGTTTTAAAGCTATCAAGCTCAATTCGTTGGCCAAAATATTAGGACATATTTGAGTCCTTATGTAGCACGTACAGTTGAAAGCAAAGCTATTCAAACAACCAAAGCCATACCAAAAAAGTGAACAGAGGATCATGTTGAGAGGCGAGGCGTTCCATCAGAACAATCGCAGAAGATATACCTAGGCAAACGAAAATAGAGGATACAATCTCAACGAGTAACAACCAAAATTCACAAGAAGTTCCTTTGTAACTTTCTTCAGAAAAGGAACACTGAAATTCTGAAGAAAACTAACACTCGAACAAGCCTGAACATTACTGAATTCCAACAACTACTGCATACAATTCGTCTGTGTTATATTCAGACAAAGGAAAATAAGCCGAGTCTGTAGAGGGTATGTAGTATATTTAAACGAAGCAAAAAGGAACATCCCTTGCAATATATTTTGTACCAAGCAAAGAAACAGAATGTACATACACGCACATAAAAATTGTACTGGACCTCTTGTCACTTTCTTATTTAACATCAACCAGATTTCTGCCAGAAAAAGATTGTATAATAGAGATGAAGCAAGGGGTTCATGAGAAGTAGAGAAGATTCTACTATTCTTCCACACCCAAACCATGGTCCTTGAAAAAGTAGATTAGATGGAGAATAACAGTGACTCACGCCTCCTCACACTCCGTTCGAGCTAAAGATTATGTGGCTTATTGGGGATGTAGTTTGAGCAGCGCGGCTACATGACATGAGTGGTTTCTAGACAGTTCGAGATAGGCGTGTGGATTTGAACTTTTGAGTAACGGAAATTTTTGACTTGCCATCTCCAAGACGGAAGGAGGATGATGCGGGTCTGGACTGTGGAGCTCGTGGGTAGTGCTCCAGTTGCAAACGACAGAGGTCCTGAGGAGCAGCTCATACTCGAATTGGACAGACGTGGAGCGCGTCGATGGGAAGGAGGTGAAGCTGGTGGGCGCCGGGGCTGCTGCATGAGAGCCGTTGCTGAATCAGGGGGCGGACGATGCCGACGTACTTGCCGATGTCGACGCAGATTAGATGCGATAGAGGGAGATGGCGGGCGGAGGGGCTTCTGCATCAAAGGAGACAGAAGAGGTGTCACGGACCTCGGGGACAGACGGCGCCGGCGGCGTACATGTCGACATCGGCATCGAAGGAGACAGGGTAGGGGGAGAGGAGATAACAGGCGGGAGGGGGAAGGAGGAGGTGGAGGTGGCAGTGAGTGGTGGGGATGCTGCGGAAGAGGAATTGGGAGCGGCCGGCGCTGGCGGCGTGTGAGCGACAGCGGCAATTGGCTAGTTCGGTTCCATCGTGTTCTCCCCTCTTCGGGAAGGATCGGATGCCTCTAGTTCCTGGTTGGATGAGGTGGGGATCCATGGAGCAGGACATAAAGGACAAGGGTTCTTTTGCAATTGTGAAGTGGGGCTGCCTCCCGTGTGTCGGATATAGATCTGACGGTCGAAAATTATAGATGGCAGGCACATCATCATCACCAACTTAGATTTTTATAGGAGTAGAGATATCTGGCAACTCAGCTGCTGCGCACTAGGGCATAAGCTGCGGCCCGCCGCGTCATCGCCAATCGCCGGTCGTGTCTGCACCCCTCCCTCTGGCGTGATCGAGGGTGCCACCAAGGATGCTCCCCACGGAGGAAGGATGGTGCTCAGAGGCTACTGGATCCAGCAGAGTTGCAGCAAGCAGCGTTCCCACTTCAGCAGAGTGCTCAGAGGCTATTTGAACAGCTCACTCAACAAAACAAAACAAAATGACACTTCAGAAAAGTGTATGTTCTGTCTGCGATGTTCTGGAGCTTTACACCACGCTCATTTTTCTCTCTAGTTTTGTTCCTATCGATCACATTTCCCCCTCTCTTCTTTCAAACCTTGCAGCGTGTCTGCTACTTTGGTAATGGTCGACTGTAATTTAATTTGGCATATATATATATATATATATATATATATATATATATATATATATATATATATATATATATATATATATATAAAAGCTAAAGAAAACAAAAGACTAGCTGTCTTGAAAGAATTTTACAATAAGCATTGTTCAATACTAGGCATGGAAAGTAGAGGCTATGCAGCATTTGCCATATTACTTACACTAGTTCAAAATCTCCACAGCTCAACATTTCTCTGATGGGCTGGGCTTTGCTCATTCTCATGCCCTTGTACATGGGCCACTAACCTCCTGCCTTCCAAGCTCTGCCTAGGAGGCGCTGCTGCATGTGCCTGCAATACTCAATTAGTCCCGCCTCGCCAGTTTAAGGGACGCTGGAGTGGTTTATAAGGCGAGGCGCTGCTGAAGGTAGCACGACCTTACTTGAACATGATCTGTTCTATAGGCTCGTACCGCTGCATCCTTTACCAATAAGGAGGCAAAGTCCTATATATGTGATTGGAATGAAGAGCTCATTCTTCAATTTTATGCAACTCTGCACATCACCGGAGACTCTGAAGATGTGAAATCACGGGTGCTGGACTGGATGTCTGAAAATGCTCACTACAAGGCACCAGCTACTGAATTGCTTCGTGCTTTGCCTCTCAGTCCTCCCCTTGAAGCTGCTCGTTGCGTCTACGGTGAACCTGAGCTTACAGATCACTATATGCAAGTGCTGATGAAGCCATTGAAGCCAGGTCAGGCCTCAAGAACTAAATTCCTTGTGAAGGAATTGTTATATGTGCCTCGGACTGTCTATCGCATTCTGACGAAGACATTGAGTCCTATCAAGGGCCACGACTCGAATGAAGAAGAAGTCGTTGGCATCATGAAGAATCTGCTTTTCAATATCATTCATGGTGTTCCCGTCAACTTCCATGATTTCTTCATGAGGACTCTGGCCAATGTCGCAATGTCACCGTTTGAGTTGAAGCCTTATGCTCCGTGGATTATGAGATTCATCAGAACAAGGTCTTCACTCAACTACAAAGCTGATACACTGAATCATTGCAGCTACTTGCCCCTGATTGAAGTCCTCAAACGGACATTTTCCCCAGCTGATGAAAAGGGCAAGGCTACTGCTGTTATTGATGAAGGCATTCGTCCATTGGATGGTCAATTTCGCAAGGCTGCATCTTATTCCACCAATGATGACTCTGCCACTCATGACTCTGCCGCCAACGCAACCAAGCCAAATCCTCAAGGCACAGCTCCCAGGGTGATGACTGACCGTGAGCTTCTCCTCAGTCTTCACCAGAAGGTTGATCGCAATCACAAATGGGTCAAGCGTCAGTTTGGTTCAATTCTTCACAACATGACTGCTACCCACAATGCAGTGAAGAAAAACCATTACTACCTCCATGAAACCTTCAACCGTACCTGGGCTGTTGTCTCACATTTATAGCGCAGAAGATCTGAAGAAAATGGGTCTCAAGGAAGACTTTGACTGATCTGCACCTCCACCGAAGAAATACAAGAAGGTCAAGGTTCCTTCCTTGGTGGCCAGCTCCTATTCTTCATCGCGCGAAACTGATGAGCATGAAGACTTGGACGACACTGCAGCAGGCCCTACATCAACAAACGACCCCAACAACGCTGGCGCTCCTTCATCAACTTGATATTCTTCAGGGGCGTTAGTCCTCATTTTCGAACCTTTTGATCATTCGATGACAAAGGGGGAGAAATTTGAGTTAGTCTTCAAGCGGGTCTATCTTTTATGGACGTTTTTTCTAAGTTACAACTCTCGTTCTTCTGATGACTTTGTTGGATCGAGTTGTAAACTTAAAACTCTATGGTGGCCTGATACTCTTGCTGTTTCTTCTGCAGGCTTATTCCTCGTTAATGTTATTGCACACATGCTGACATATTTCATCATGCATTTCAATTCTTCATATATTATGTCAAATGCGTGTATGAATTACAAGATATAGGGAGAGATCTCCATGATTCAACTCTTCAAGTGTGAATTGCTT
Organism: Triticum aestivum; assembly: GCF_018294505.1. Lineage (NCBI taxonomy): Eukaryota > Viridiplantae > Streptophyta > Magnoliopsida > Poales > Poaceae > Triticum > Triticum aestivum. The sequence continues at coordinate 24,987,656 of NC_057811.1, read as the reverse complement.
CAAAAGCAAATTCCTCACTATGCACATCTTCAGGGGGAGTTCTTCTATATCTTGCAATCAAATTCCTCAATATCAGTATTTACACTTCATATGTTTATCCCCGTTGAAAACTTAACCTATATTGTCATCAATCACCAAAAAGGGGGAGATTGTAAGTGCATCTAGTGCCCTTAGTGATTTTGGTGTATTGAAGACTTATAGGTTAAGGGACTAATGTGTTTATGAGTGTACACAGGTCTATAAGTCTATGAGGAGTTTGATATTTACAGAGAAAGTCGACCCCTAAAAATGAAGTTCTTCGACTGAAGACTTTGGATTTCTGAAGACTTTGAAAGTGAAGAAATTGGTGTGACCTTGAAGACTTGATATTCATTTGAGGAACATGAAGCGTGAAGACTTTTGTTTTCGTAGTTTCATTTTCTCTTTCTTGAGTCATAGGAAACACCGTACTGTTAAAGGGGGTCGAGGAAATACTAAGGAAAAATTTCCATGTGATGCTCAACTCAAAATCCTACACCTACCAATCCCTTCGAGTGAAGCCATTGGAAATCTCATACAGTTCAGTCATATTCTTCAGTGACAGAGATGAAGTTCTTCTGGTCTCTGAGGAATTTGTTCTGACTGAGGAGTTAGGAATTCACCAGTGCGGATTGCCTACACAGTGAGGAACATGATAGCCCTGAGGAATTTGATACTCAAATTTTCGACCGTTGCTATGCTATGCGCCAGCTGTCCCAAAATATCTACCCACCTAACGGTCATATCATTGAAGGGCATTTATGTCTTATCATGTCGGGTTGCTCCCTAGGCTATAAATAGCCGCCCCTACAACCACTAGCTGGTTGGCTGCTCCGAGAGAAACTAACATTTGTCATTTGAGAGCATCCCATCCTCCGAGGTCTTTGAGCGAAAATCATCAAGTGAGGAAAACCCAAACCCAAACACCTACAAACCCAACGTGATTGAGCATCACTGAAGAGATTGATCCTGCGTGCATCCGACGCTTGTTACCTTAATTTGAAGACTGTGCTTCTTCCGGACGGTTAGGCGTCATGGTCTAGAGCATCCAAGAGGAAATTGTGGATCGCCGAGTGACCGAGTTTGTGAAGGTTCGGAAGTCACCTGAAGACTTACCACGAGTGATTGGGCGAGGTCTGTGTGACCTTAGCTCAAGGGGAATTCGGTGAGGACTAAGTGTCCTGGACTGTGTGTTCAGGACTGGGTGTCCGGGACTGTGTGTCCTCAGGTTTAAATACCTAGCCGCCCTAACCAGACGTACAACTGAGACAGCAGTTGGAACTGGTCTACCAAATCATTGTCTTCACCAAGCCAACTGGTTCTATTTCCTCAACTCTTTCATTTCCTCATAACTGTGTTGTGCACTTGTTCATATCTGTGTTTGAAGACTTTGACTGAAGACTTTCTCAATTTCCTCAGTTCAATTTCTTCAGTCTGTTTGTCTTCATCTTGTGTTATCCTGTGTTTACGCTTTCTGTACTATGTGTTTGTCTTCATTTCATCATGATGACCATGCTTGTATTCTGTTATGCTTACTTTTGAGTACTTATTCCGCTGCAAGTAGTTCTTCGCTAAGGAGTTTCCTCACGGGCAAATTCCTCAGTGAAGAATTAATAAAATCGCCTATTCACCCCCTCTAGTCGATATAACGCACTTTCAATTGGTATCAGAGCAAGGTACTCCCTTGTTTTGTGTGATTTTGGTTTAACCGCCTGGAGTTTTAGTTATGTCGACCGCAGGTATGAAGAAAGTGACATGCCCCATCTTTGACGGTCATGATTATCCCAAGTGGAAGGCCATGATGAGGAAGCGCCTCATGGCACTGAACAGCGAGCTGTGGACCATCACTGAGATTGGTCTTATCGATCTATGCAAGATGGCGGACACTGATGATATTCGCAAGTACACTCGACTTGACATCATGGCGAAGGATATCATCTGTTCCTGCCTATCCAGAGATGAATTCATGCGCATTATGCATCTTTGCAATGCGAAGCTTATCTGGGACCGAATCTCTGATGTCTATGAAGGTCATCGAACTTGTCATGATCCCTGGTTTGAGGATTTCAAGGAATCACTCAAAACGATGACTTTCAAACCTGAACCATCATCTTCTGCACCATGCCTCATGGAAAAAGGTGCCAAGGTAACCGAATGTTCCTCATCCGAGTCTAGTGATGATGAATCTGATGATGATTTTGGACCTAGCTATACCAAGCTTGTTTGTATTGCCACTAAACAAAAAAGGCCTTGGAAAAGGTTCAAAACATGCTAGATAAAAGTGATGATATGTTGGGTGAAGAAATGGATCGCATTAAAACCTTGACTGAAAATCTTCAGAGACTTCAGTCTAGATTTGACAACCTTCAAGGTCATCATAACACTCTCTTATCTGATCATGAGAAGCTTTCTTATGAATTTCTTCAGAGAAAGCAAGATCTTGAAAAGCTAAGAGTGAGTTATGAAGATCTTCAGAAGGAGCGCGATTCATTACTTCAACAAATCAGCGCTGCTCAGGAAGAATTTGTTCCTCCATGTTTGAAATGCATTGAACGTGAATCTGCTAATTCTTCACCTGAATGTTCAAATGCTTCAAATGCTACAAATTCTTCAACTGTCTCTGCTATCACTAATTCCTCATCTGAGGACATTGCTAGTATCACTGACGATGCAGGGTTGAAGGAATTGTACATGACAGGCATGTACAAAAGCCTCAAAGGGCATCAAACTCTTTGTGATGTGCTTAAAAAGCAGATCCTCAACAGGAACCTTAGGAAAGAGGGTATTGTCTTTGAGAGGAAACTCAATGCTGATGGTACATATTGGAAGCCTGAGCAGTACCCCAAAACCTCATGGGTTGCTGCAAAGGGACCTCCAGTTGATCCATCTAATTTATCTGGTTTTACATGTGAATCTTCTCATTCTTCTGATGAGTCATTTGACTCCAACTATAAACTGTTTAAAAATCAGAATGGTGAAGTATTTGCTAGATATGTTGGCACTAACTGCAGGAACGGTTCTCCTATGAAGAAAATCTGGGTTCCCAAAAGGTGCCTTGAGAGTCTTCAGGTCTATGTCCTCATGACACCACCTGTGAAGAATAGGAACCCCAGATCAAATTCTTCATATGGATCAAATTCCTCACGTGGATCATATTCCTCAAAAGGATCAAAGTCCTCATATGAACATCATCGTGCTAACAACTCTGTTTCGCAGGGAAGAGCTAAGAGCTATGAATATGAGCATTATTCTTCTAATCATTATGTTCATAAGTCCTCGAAGAATTTCTCTGCTTATTCATATGCTTACCCTAACTCCTCTTATGTGAAATGAAATGGATTGGCTTCTATGCCACCTTTCTCGTATGGAGCTCGTAGAGTGATGAACTCTTTGCCACCCCTTCAGATGTGGGTGGTGAAGAAAAATGACTAATCTCTTATGCAGGGTCAGGTCTCCAGACGTGCATGAACGTCTGAAGAATTTGCTGGAGACCTGAAAAGTGCCTGAAAGGACGCAAGCTAATCATGAAGAAATGAACTTTCATTTCTCACGTCCTCATATTGTTTTAACTGTTGGATTGCTTGATGAAATTGGTCTGATGAATTGTGATGTCATATTCTTCACTGATGAAGTATATGAAGTTCGTAAGCTGCACTAATTCCTCTGCAGGATGATCAACCCAAAGCCACTGAGTGGGTCCTCGATAGTGGATGTACAAATCACATGACTGGTGACAAGAATCTATTAATGGATGCTCCCTTATCACCATCGCATCTGAAGCATACCATCTTTGCTGACAAAGGCAAAAGTCAGGTATTGGGTCTAGGTAAGGATCGACACATGGATAAAGTCATGCTTGTCGAGTCCTTAGGATACAACCTCATGTCTGTCTCAATGCTTTGTGATCTTGATATGGTTGTTGTCTTTGGCAAGTATCGTTGTGTTGTGGTTATGGAAGCTGACAATTCCAAAGTCTTCGAAGGCTTTAGGAGAGGAGACTTGTACATTGTTGATTTCTCTACAGGACCACAACCAGCCGTGTGCCTACTTGCAAAAGCTTCAGAAGGCTGGCTATGGCATCGACGACTTGGTCATGCAGGCATGAGGAATTTGCACACGCTTGCGAAGAAGAAGCACGTCATTGGCATTGAGAATGTCAAATTCCTCAAGGATCACTTATGCGGAGCCTGTGAAGCTGGAAAGATGACCAAGGCTAAGCATCCAGCGAAGACTATCATGACCACTACTCGACCATTCGAATTGCTTCACATGGACCTCTTTGGTCCTAATCATTACTCAGCTGTCACAAATGATGCATCTCTCTATGGCTTTGTTATTGTTGATGATTACTCTCGTTACACTTGGGTACATATTGTCACTTACAAACATGAAGTGCAGGAAGTCTTCAAACGATTTTCCTCAAGGGCTTCAACCAACTTCGGTGTGAAAATCAAGCACATCAGAAGTGACAATGGAACTGAGTTCAAGAATTCTGGGCTTGATGACTATCTTGATGAACTTGGTATTACTCATGAGTTATCTGCTCCTTACACTCCTCAGCAGAATGACGTCGTGGAGTGCAATAACAGAACTCTTGTTGAGATGGCTCGCACTATGCTTGATGAGTACAAGACGCCTCGTCACTTCTGGATTGAGGCAATTTATACTGCGTGCCACATCATCAACATGGTATATCTTCACAAATTCTTCAAGAAGACTGCCTATGAACTCCTTACTGACAAGAAACCCAATGTGAGTTATTTCAAAGTCTTCGGGGCTAAATGTTGGATTAGAGATCCTCATCACAATGCTAAATTTGCACCGAAAGCACATGAAGGTTTTATGCTTGGTTACGGAAAGGACTCGCACACCTACAGAGTCTTCAACAATGTTCTTCACAAGGTTGTTGAAACTGTAGATGTGCGGTTCGATGAAGCTAATGGCTCGCAAAGAGAGCACCTACCCTCTGTGATAGATGAACCAGCACCTGAGGAAACTATCAAGTTCAAGGCTACTGAGGATGTCATTCCTACCAAAGAATCTGCTGAAGAATTCATTCCAGAACATGAAGAACGTCGAGCTAATGCACCTGAAGAAAATGCTGAAGAAAATGGTGCTGAAGAAAATGCTGATCAAATTCCTCGACGACAACCAACTCATCCTCGCGTTGCAAAAGAAGTGCAAGTTGAAAAGATCATCGATGACATTGAAGCACCAGGTCCTCTCACACGCTCAAAAGCTTCACATTTATCTAACTTTTGTGGGCACTATGCTTTTGTCTCTATCACAGAGCCCACTAAGGTAGATGAAGCATTTCTGGAGCCTGAGTGGATTCAGGCCATGCAAGAAGAATTACATCAGTTCGAGCTCAACAATGTCTGGGAACTGGTCAAACGTCCAGATCCTCCCAAGCACAATATCATTGGCACAAAGTGGATCTACCGCAACAAGCAAGATGAAAATGGCCTTGTGGTGAGGAATAAGGCACGGCTTGTAGCTCAAGGCTACACACAGGTTGAAGGAATTGATTTCGATGAAACTTTTGCACCTGTTGCTAGACTTGAAGCTATTCGCATATTACTTGCTTATGCTAACCATCATGATATCACTTTATATCAAATGGATGTGAAAAGTGCATTCCTCAATGGTAAGCTTGAGGAAGAAGTATATGTTGCTCAACCCCTAGGTTTTGAAGATCCAAAGCATCCTGACAAAGTCTTCAGACTCAATAAGGCCCTCTATGGCCTCAAGCAGGCCCCTCGGGCATGGTATGATACTTTGAAGGAATTCCTCATGAAGAAAGGCTTCAAACCCGGTTCACTCGACCCTACTCTTTTCACTAAATCTTATGATGGTGAATTGTTTGTGTGCCAAATATATGTTGATGATATTATCTTTGGCTGTACTGACCTACGTTATAGTGATGAATTTGGCTATATGATGAGTGAAGAATATCAAATGTCTATGATGGGAGAATTGAAATTCTTCTTAGGTCTTCAAATTCGTCAACAACGCAATGGCTTATTCATATCTCAGGAGAAATACCTCAAGGATGTACTGAGGAAATTCGGCATGCAAGATTGCGAAGGCGTCAAAATTCCGATGCCCACAAATGGCCATCTGTGCACTGATGAAAATGGTATTGACTTCGATCAAAAGGTATACCGCTCCATCATTGGTTCTTTATTGTATTTATGTGCATCTAGGCCAGATATTATGCTTAGTGATTGCATGTGTGCCCAATTTCAAGCTACACCGAAGGAATCACACCATAAGGCTATGAAGCATATTCTTCGATATCTAGCTCACACACCAACACTTGGATTATGGTACCCCAAGGGCTCGGCTTTTGATCTCATTGGATATTCTGACTCTGACTATGCTGGTGATCGTGTGGACCGCAAGTCAACATCTGGTACATGTCATTTCCTCGGACGATCTTTGGTCTGTTGGTCCTCGAAGAAACAGAACTGTGTATCACTGTCTACTTCTGAAGCTGAGTACATTGCTGCTGGTTCTTGCTGTGCTCAATTGCTGTGGATGAAGCAAACTCTCAAGGACTACGGCGTCAACGTGAAGAATGTGCCTCTCTTCTGTGACAATGAGAGTGCCATCAAGATTGCTCACAACCCAGTTCAGCACTCGAAGACAAAGCACATTCAGATTCGTCATCATTTTCTTCGCGATCATGTGTTGAAGGGCGACATTTCTATTGAGCATGTGAAGACTGAAGAACAGCTAGCCGATATCTTCACAAAGCCCTTGGATGAGAAGAGATTTAGCAAGTTGCGTGTGAGCTAAATATCCTAGAATCTTCGAATGTTCTTTGAAAAGGACACTCATCCTAACACTTATGCAAAATTGATGACTTAGATGTGCAACACATAAAGAATCATTTTTCTTCAATCAATGAAGAATAACACTCTAAGTGTGAAGAAATTAATGAATAATTTGATTCTCAGAGCCCTACGACAATTGCACGCGGTGTCTGAAATCATCATTCTTATACGGTGGGTCACGCCACCACAAAAGTTGAAAATCTTCAATTTGAGTTTTTCCTCAGTTTTTGAAATTCCTCAGTTGTTCATGTTCTTCAACTTTGCATTGTCTTCACCTTCTCCGTCGTTTTTCTTCATGGGCTATATATATATATGTATATGAGTTTATGTCCTCTACAACATTCACTTATGGCTAATTCTTCAAGTTGCTTTTTCTGCTAAGTGAATGTGATCGGACCCTTCCCCCTCTATGCTAAACTCAACCCAATCTTTTCACAAATTCTTCATGTGCGTTCTATTTGAAACTCATTCAAAATCTTCATTGTGTCCTTGTCAGCTGAAGAATTTGCGAACGGAACTTTTAACTTATCTTATCCAAATTTTCGGCTTTGCCGCTCAAACCGTTCCGCATCCCACGAAATACTTATCTATTCACCCACGATCTAACACGATCTCCACTTCTCAGTACGTGGGTGACACATGTCAAGCAAATGAGAAGGGTCAGGGGCACGTTCGTCCAAAATCTTTGGGCGAACAGTTTTTCACCGTGGCTATAAATACCCCCTCTCCCCTTCCTCACTTCCTTTACTCCGCTCGACCTCTCTCCAGCTCGAGCTTCTCAAACCCTAGCGCCGCCGCTACTTCATCGTCGCCGGCGAGGAAGAGCTTCACTGCCTCGACCTCGTCGTCGCCGTACTTGCGCCGGCCACGGATTTCTTCACTCCGCCGCCGCCGTAGCTGTCTTCCTCCGCCAAGTTAGGGCGTGGAAGATCTGCACTGACGAACTTCACATCTCCACATCCCAGTTCGTCGTGTTCTTCGTTCAGGGTAATTAAAAGTTACTTTTACTGCCCTCTTTGATTCAAATGATTTCTACAAAATCTTCAAAGGTGTTTATTCTTCAAATTCTTCACACACTAAACACCTCACATGTCATCTGTTCTTGATTCGTTTCTCTAAGCAATAATTTTTCTTCAAGATTCCTCAATTGTGTGGATCTTCGATCTATACAACTCTGGAACCTAAGACAAAGAATGCTTAATGAAATTCTTCAAGACTCATCTGGTCAAATTCCTCAAACTTGTTCTTTTTGAAAAACCTTCTGAGAACGCATATGACCTCTCCAAATTCCTCGCAACTATACTCTGTTCACAGGTACTCATGTCCGCTGCTGAATCTCTAGGTTCTCATCAACTTAACTCATTTGCAGCGTTCCTCGAAGAAAAGTTGCATACTTCTTCAGAGAATTCAATTGTTCAAATTCCTCATCTGAAGAAAATGGCTGATGGAAAGAAGCCACAGAAAGGAGGAAAGAGGCCTGAGGTCAACACTGCATTTGAAATCCCTGAGGACATCTATGCTGGGTACTGCACACCCCCTGAGGAAGATAAAAATCAGCGCAAGGTGCGCATTCAGAAGATAGAGAGGAGATGGGCAAGAGAGTGGAGGGAGTACAGGTATGTGACTCCCAAGTACATGAAGAAATTCGCACTCAATCCTCCATGCTCAAGACCTCCGTTGCCACCTGGCCAAGAAGCTAATCCCACTAGCCTCAAGCGTGGTGAGGATTATCCTGATGAATGGGCCAAGCGCCAGGCCAAGAAATTCAATGAAGACTCTGCTGCTGCTGCCGCTGAGGTCTCTGTCAAGCCGAAGAAATCCATGGCAAAGAAGCCTGCGCGTAAGCCAAGTGCTTCACCTTCAATGCCCTTAAGGCCAAGTTCCTCAACAATGCCCTCACGGCCAGAATCCTCAAATCCCTCACGGTCAATTCCTCACGCTGCTCCTGCTCCGACCAAATCCTCAGCACCTGTCCATCTTGCCACGTGCCAAAGGACTACATGCATCTCTATTGCCTCAGGAGCTTCAGCTAGTTCCTCAGCTGCACCAAATTCTTCAACAGGACCCTCTCTGCTGAAGACAAAGACCACTGCTGGACGAGGCTCTCGCCCAAGTCCTCGGAAGAAGCAGGTCACCTTCCAAGTGCCGTATGAAGAAGACGAAGCTGATGATGAAGAACTTGCTGAAATCATCAGAGATAGGCAAGTCAGGGCCGCTAGAGCCAAGGGCACAAATGTGCCTCTGATTTTGGATCCAAAGTTGATCCTCGATTACATTGATCTCTGGCACAAGGACCCAAACACTCCTATGCCTGACTTCAAGCTGACTCCTGGCCAAAGTCATATGCTGACTGCCTTCATCCAAGAAGAGAAATGGAAATTTGAGAAGGCCAGGCAGCTCAAGAAAGCGCAGTACGGGAAGGAGAAATTCCTGAAGAACAACGTTGTCTCTATGACAACTGATGAACTTGTGAAGATCCAGTCTGAAATCAAAGTCCTCAGCGATTATTTCAATGCTTACTATGCTGATTGGAAAGGAGCCAAGGTCAGGTTTGTTAAACTGACTGAGAAGTTCACCTCCAATGTTGCAGCCCCATTGCAACAAGAAATTCCTCAGGCCGAAGCATCTCCTCAGCCAACTGAAGAACATGCCAGCACCGCTGATGACATTCAGGCTGCTGAAGAAAATGTGAGTTCCAGGGCTGATGACTGCATTCCAGCCACTGATGAAATTGCCAGGGCATCCACTAGTGGTGCGCCTAAAGAAAATGAAGAGGTCAGGGCAACTGCATCAGTTGTGCTTGAAGAAAATCAACCACATCCCTCTGCTCCTCTTGCGCCTACTCCAACTCCAATCTGTCCATCTGCATCAGTGTGAAGAAGACCAAGGCTGCAGAGCGTGCAGCAGTGAAGAAAAGGAAAGCATCAGCTTCTTCAGATTCTTCAGCTCCGAAGAAGATGAAGAAATTGACCAGCTCAGTTGCAAACCCCATTGATGCTGTTCCGATCTCAACCATGCCATCAAAGGAGCTTGTTCCTTTTGATGAAGAATATGTGATCCGTAGCGGATCTGACGAAGAAAATCCTTCTGCTGCTTCGTCAGAGCAGATGGATGAGGAAATTGAAGTGGATGAAATCCCTTCAACTCCAGCTGTTTCCTTGCCTATGCCTTAGTTTACTGCTGAAGAGGCCGGCATTGAAGAAATGGAAGATGAAGACGTGGACATTGGCCGTACCACACCAGTGATGAATGATGACTTTTGGGAAAGTCACCACCCCAACTCTCCACTTTTCACACCTTTACAGCAAATTCCTCAGTCCCCTGTTGCTACTGAAGTACAAATGGGATCTGATGAAGCTCGTGCAACCCCATCTGCTGGGGATATTACCACTGGGCGTAAACCGGCCAGGAGAGGCCAGGTTAACTTCATAAGTAGTTCATCTGAAGCCCATGAAGACAGACGGTGACGCTTCATGGAGGCCCAGGGCCCAAAGCCGGTTTAAGGCATGTAGACACAAATCGGCATTGAGATGTAAACTTGTGTTGTAAGATATGCGTAGCAGAGACCGAGCCGGACACGATTATGAGCCGGCCTCGGAGTCTGTAAACCGACGGGCATCAACCCATGTATATAAGGGGACGACCCGGCGGCGGTTCAAGGACAACAAACAACAACTCGAGACTCAGGCAAAGCGTATTCGCTCCCTGGTCATCGAAACCCCATCAATTCCATCACAACTAGACGTAGGCTTTTACCTTCATCGAAGGGGCCGAACTAGTATAAAACTCTCTTGCGTCTCTTGTTCGCTTTAACCCCTTCGAGCTAACCCGTAGCGATGGCTCCACGACTAAGTCCTTTCTCTAGGACATCTGCCGTGACAAAACCACGACAGTTGGCGACCACCGTGGGGCTCAAGGGTTACGCTGTGGGCCGGATGACCAAGAGTCGTCGCGGCAAGCTCTACATCGACGATGCAGGCTGGGCCCCCGAGGCCGGCTCAATCGAGTACGGGTACCGGGTCCCCTTTGGTGGCATACACGTTTTCATTCGCAAGATCAGTGAACCGGGCCCTAAGCCGGACATCTGCGCCGACTTCGTCGAAACGGCTCAGCATGCGAGATCTGCCCGGGTCAAGCCTGTCATGAAGCGTGCCTTCGTGGGAGTTATCCATGGAGGTGAATCTGAGGATAGATTGGAATCTAGTGGTGAGACCGTCGTTTATTCCGGCGATGAGTCATCGACTGGAGAGACCGAGTCGTTATATCAGTTACAAGATGGCCGGATTGGGGGCTGTTCCGATGGCGACAGTATTCCGGACCCCTTTGATCTGCCAAACCGGGTGGCGATTTTCATGGCCGGCACGCAACCGGCGCTCCACTCTTCGACCGCAGCGGCGATGATTTCCGGATCAGTAGCGGCGGCAGCAGCTAGGGCAGGAGGCCCTGTGCGACCGCCAGCTCAGGTTCTATCTGATTTGTTTGATGTGTTGGCTACGCTGATGGCAGAGGTTAACCCGGCGGACCAGGATGCACACAATGCGGAAGTCGCGAAAGTGAAAGATCAGATCACCCAGGCAAAAGCCGACTTAGCAGCTGAGGATACTAGGATAGCTGCGGAGCGGGCCGCTTTGGATGCACAAGCCTACCGGATTATGCTGGATCAGAGTGCGTCAAACGAAGTCCTGAAGAGGAGGCACCGATCTCGCCTGCCGCCGGTTTATGAAGCTTGAAATCTCTTTAACACACCAGGAGCAGGAACCAGCAATCCGCCGATGGTAAACCGGGCAGAGGCACCCGGAGCAGGGGCGCCGGTTCAGTCACGTTTGGTGGATCCGCCTCGTCAGAACAATGTTGTGGTACCTCATGTCCCCACACCACCGGTTCATTACTCTAACCCAATGGACAACATTGTCGCTGCCGCTTCACGGCTGGCGGCCACCCGATCGAAGGCGATTCTCCAGCAGCGGTCGAGACGCGTCGGGTTTAGGAGCTTCTTCAGACAGCCTTGATTCAACAGGAGGCTTATTCATACAGTCGCGATCGGGTTCATTCCACTCCCCGTCCAAGCCGGAGTTACAGCAGGCGTATGGATGAACCGGCAGTATCAAGCAATGCGCGGAACCATGATCCACCCCGTGGCCATAACCCGGTGGGTGGTGCCGGTGAGGCTCAGGATGTGGTAGACCGGGCTCGGGCACGCAGAGAGGCCGAGTTAGCGGCGCAGTATGAGGCCCGACAGCTTACTCCGGTTCGTCCAACCACATCGGTGGAACCAGGAGTTACCTCTAGTTCCTTGGGAGTGCCATGTCTTGTCCCAGCTTTGCGCAATGTGCGCCTGCCCAAGGATTTCAAGGGCCCACGCAAGGTGCCAAATTACACCGCCAATTTGCCCCCTGAAACATGGGTTGAAAGCTACGAGATGGCCATGGAGATGCTGGACGTGGATGATGCGGCATGTGCGAAGTACTTCACCATGATGCTAGAAGGAACGGCCCGCACTTGGCTAAAGAGTTTACCGACTAATTCTATCAGGTCATGGGCTGAGTTGAGAGCCCGGTTTGTTCAGAATTTCAAGGATACATGCAAGCAGCCCATGTCAATTGTGGACTTAGCTGCCTATGTCCAAGAGGAAGGAGAGTCAACAACCCATTGGGTGCGCCGGGTTTCGGAGATTTTGCATTCATCAGACCGCATCAACGCTGACACCGCAGTTTTAACATTGGAAGGCAATTGCCGGTTTCAGCCCTTGAAGTTGAAGTTGGGACGGCTCAAACGTCATTGTAATGACATGGGAACCCTCATGGCTGCACTGGTGAAGTATGCTGACTCTGATAGTACCAAGGATCCCGAGTCTGACGATGACAAGACAGGGAAGGGAAAGAAGAGCGGCAACGCCAAGGGGCAGCACCACAAACCTACGGGTCATGGAAATAGCGGCAAGCGTAAAGCGGACCACGGTTTAGACTTTGTGGCTAACACTAATACGCACGACAAGGGCCAACGGCGTAAGGGTAAACCGCCCCGGCGGAATGGAATGTCGAATCCTAATCCGGACCGTTTGTCGTATCTGTTGAACCAGCCCTGTCCAAAGCATGGGACGAAGGAGGAACCATCCACACACCTCTGGAAAGATTGTTACATCATGCAAAAGTTCAAAAATTCCGACTCTTTCCAGTATGATCATGGATCAGGAGGCGGTTCAGGCGGAGGAAATTCTGGTTCAGGGTTCCATGGCAATCAGGGTGGACATAACAATCAAAGTAATCAAGGTAACCAAGGCGGCTATAATCATTAGGGCAATCAGCAGCAGCATCAGTAGTCGGGTTACCAGAGCAACCCGAAGCGGTTGAATAGCGGACAGTATCATGTCTTCACCACTAGCTTGGACAAGCGCGATCAGAAGCTTCATAAAAGGATGGTGAATGCCGTTGAACCGGCGGTGCCCCGTTATTTGCGCTGGTCCGAGCAGCCCATTGTGTGGAGTAGAGACGATCATCCACCCCGGGTTGCCAATCCGGGTCATCTGGCTCTGGTGGTGGCACCTCAGGTGGGAGGTTATAAGTTCACTAAGGTACTCATGGATGGAGGGAGTAGTATCAATATCCTTTATTATGAAACTTTCCGTCGCATGGGGTTAACAGATAAAAATTTTAAACCGTCCAATATGGTGTTCCATGGTGTGGTGCCTGGTAAGTCGGCATATCCTGTTGGTAAGATAGCTCTGGAGGTGGCTTTTGGAGATGAGCATAACTCGAGATCAGAAACCTTGACCTTTGAAGTGGTGAAAATCAGAAGCCCGTATCATGCCCTATTTGGACGGCCAGCTTATGCCAAGTTTATGGCACGGCCTTGTTATATCTATCTACAGCTCAAGATGCCGGGTCACAAGGGAACTATAACCGTGCATGGGAGCCGCAAGATTTCCCTGGAATGTGAGGAAGGTGATGCGGCTTATGCTGAGTCAGTTTGTGCAACAGAGGAGTTGAAGTTTTACAAAGACAATGTTGACCCGGCAGATATGACTTCGTTGAAGAAACCAACTACGGAGCATGATCCCGCCCTGAAGTTTAAATCAGCTGATGAGACTAAACTTGTTGCCTTCGTTCCTGGCGATTCGCCCAAGCAGTTTAGCATCAACGCTAACTTGGATCCGAAATAGGAAAGCGCGCTCATCGAGTTCATCCGTGAGAATCGGGACATCTTTGCATGGAAGCCTTCTGACATGCCTGGTGTACCGAGAGAACTCGCTGAGCACACTCTCAATGTTGATCCTAAGTATAAACCGGTCAAACAGTTTCTCCGCCGATTCAATGAAGAAAGACGCAAAGCTATTGGAGAAGAAGTAGCCTAGCTCTTGGCGGCTGGATTTATCGTTGAAGTATTCCATCCTGAGGGGTTGGCTAATCCGGTGCTGGTCCTCAAGAAGAATGGCACTTGGCGTATGTGTGTGGACTACACAGATCTCAACAAAGCTTGTCCAGCAGATCCTTTTGCCCTCCCCCGTATTGATCAGATTATTGATGCTACGGCGGGTTGTGAGCGGTTAAGTTTTTTGGATGCATATTCTGGTTATCATCAGATCAAGATGGCAGTTAAGGACCAGGCAAAGACGGCCTTCATAACTCCCTTTGGAGCCTTCTGCTATGTGTCCATGCCCTTTGGGCTCAAGAGTGCACAGGCAACTTATCAACGGTGTGTGCAGAATTGTCTTCATAAACAGATCGGCCGCAATGTTCACGCCTATGTGGATGATATTGTGGTGAAATCAAGGAAAAAGGAGACATTGATTGATGACTTGAAGGAAACCTTTGATAACCTGCGGGTTTATAAAATGATGCTTAATCCAGCCAAGTGCGTCTTTGGTGTACCTGCAGGCAAGCTCTTGGGTTTTTTGGTGTCTAATAGGGGCATTGAAGCTAATCCGGAAAAGATCAAGGCCATCACCTCCTTGGCTAAACCAAAGTGTATCAATGATGTTCAACGCCTGGCAGGCCGGATTGCCACGTTGAGCCGGTTTATCAGTCGTCTTGGTGAGAAGGCCATCCCTTTGTATCAGATGCTGAAGAAAACGGATAAATTCGTCTGGAGTGACGCCGCTAATGAAGCGTTCGAGGACTTAAAGCGGCAGCTAGCTAATCCGCCGGTTCTCGCTGCTCCGGTTGACAAGGAGCCATTGTTGCTATATGTGGCAGCTAACGCTCGGGCTGTTAGTGTGGCTATTGTGGTGGAGCGCAAGGAAGCAGGAAAGGAATATCCGGTTCAGCGGCCGGTTTACTATATTAGTGAGGTACTCATTGAATCCAAGCAGAGGTACCCGCATTGGCAAAAATTGGTGTATGGGGTTTTCATGGCAAGCCAGAAGCTTAAGCAGTATTTCCAAGGTCATCCCATCACGGTGGTCAGCTCTCCTCCTTTGGGAGATATAATCCAGAATAGGGAGGCAACTGGTCGGATTGCTAAGTGGGCTATCGAGCTCGGGCCTCACGGGTTGAAGTACATACCCCGAACGGCGATCAAATCTCAGGCACTTGTGGATTTCATCAATGATTGGATAGAATTACCAGCGCCAGAAGAGAAGCCGGATCACACTTATTGGACTATTCATTTTGATGGGTCCAGGCAATTGGAGGGCTCGAGGGCTGGAGTCGTGTTAACTTCCCCACGAGGTGATAAGTTTTGTTATGTTCTCCGTTTAATGTTCCCTTGCACTAATAATGCAGCTGAATATGAGGCCTTACTCCATGGTCTACGGATGGCTAAGGAGATGAATCTTAGCCGAGTTAAATGCTTCGGTGACTCAGATCTGGTGGCTCAACAAGTGTCTGGCACTTGGGATTCCAAGGACCCACTAATGGCAGCATATCGTCATGAGGTGGATATTGTTGCAGGTCACTTCAAAGGTTATCAGGTGGATAATGTGGACCGGCGGAAGAATGAAGCGACAGACGCTTTAAGCCGCCTGGGTTCCCAACGTAAACCGGTTCCACCTAATGTTTTCCTGGATGTTTTGCATAATCCGCCCATCAAGCTCCCTGGTGAAGAGGATTTGGCTGTTCCTGATCCGGAGGCTCAGTTGGTGGCAGCTCTACATGTTATCCCGGATTGGACGGTTCCGTATCTGGCGTATATAAACTGGGGCGAGTTACCAGAGGATGAAACTTTGGCCAGGCAGATAACCCGGTGATCCAAGTCCATGACTGTTATCAATGGAGAGTTGCATCATTGCAGTGTGACAGGGGCGTTTCGACGCTGTGTATCTCCTGAGGAAGGCCGTGAATTTTGCGTGAGATCCACGAAGGAGATTGTGGACACCACGTCGGTTCAAAATCTTTGGTGGCCAAGGCGTTTCGTCACGGTTTTTATTGGTTGACAGCTCATGCTGATGCTGAGGACTTGGTTAAAAGATGTGATGGCTGTCAGAAATTCTCACGGCATGTTCATGTACCAGCTCAAGAATTGAGGATGATTCAAATCACCTGGCCGTTTGCAACTTGGGGGCTGGATATGGTTGGGCCTTTCAAGAGGTCCAAGGACAATAAGACCCACCTTTTGGTGGCGGTTGATAAGTTCACAAAATGGGTGGAGGCAGAGCCAGTTAGTAAGTGTGATGCAGCCACGGTAGTTCAATTCATCAAAAAGGTGATCTTCCGGTTTGGTTTTCCACATAGCATTATAACAGATAATGGTACCAATCTGTCAAAGGGTGCCATGATGGAGTTCTGTCAACGTGAGCACATCCGTCTTGACGTGTCATCAGTGGCTCACCCCTAGTCCAATGGTCAAGCGGAGAGGGCCAATCAAGAGATCTTGAGAGGCATCAAACCCCGGCTTATGGTTCCTTTGCAACGGACGCCGGGTTGTTGGGTTGAGGAGTTACCTTTAGTGTTATGGAGCATCAATACCACACCCAACAAATCGACAGGCTACACGCCGTTCTTCATGGTTTATGGAGCGGAAGCGGTTCTTCCTAGTGACATCCGTCATGACTCGCCTCGTGTAGCGGCATATGTTGAAGCGGACAACGAGAAGGCGCGGCAGGAAGCCCTTGACCTGTTAGATGAGGAGCGTGACATGGCAGCAGCCTGTTCGGCGATTTACCAGCAAGATCTGCGTCGTTATCATAGCCGCCGGGTTAGAACCAGAACCTTTCAAGAAGGAGATCTGGTGCTTCGACTCATCCAGGATCAGACGGATATGCACAAGCTATCCCCCCCTTGGGAAGGGCCTTTTGTGGTCAGCAAGGATTTGCACAATGGGTCATGCTACCTAATCGATGTTCGAGAACGCAAAGACTCACGTAAATCGGAGGAGGAGACCAACCGGCCGTGGAATATTGCTCATCTTCGGCCCTACTATACTTGAGCTACAGGCTCTGCTTATGTACATATTATGACATTGTATATATTATGATCAATATAATAAACCGGAACCTCAGCTAAAGCGGGGTATCTGTTGTTTTCTTACATCACGTGTGGTTACATGGAGCTTGCAAAGCGGCGTCCGGTTTACCCCTTGATTTAGCTTCTTAAAGCTTGATATCAGATCACTTGGGGGCTTGGTCGTATCCGAACCATAGCTACACCTCTTGATCGTCGCAATGCCACAACATCATTTGGGAGCATGGTCGAACCCGAACCATGACTACACCTCTTGATCGGCGTAAAGCCACATAATCACTTGGGGGCTTGGTCGTATCCGAACCATAGCCACGCCTCTTGATCGGCGTAATGCCACAGCATCACTTGGGAGCATGGTCGAACCCGAACCATGACTACGCCTCTTGATCGGTGTAAAGCCACAGAATCACTTGGGGGCTTGGTCGAACCCGAACCATAGCAATGCCTTTTGATCAGCGTAATGCCACAGCATCACTAGGGGGCTTGGTCGAACCCGAACCATAGCAACACCTCTTGATCAAATTTGGGGCCTGGCAGCCCGTGAAAAGCCTCGACTACAACGGTTTTATTTGCCTTTTGCTAAGTTTCTTTTTATTTTGCTAAGATTTGTGATGTTTTTAAACAAGTGTTTATCAACCCGGTTGGGCTGTCAGCTACAAGTTGTCAGTACATGACCAAGTTATAATCCGGAGACTATCAGCCCGGTCTGGTTTTGACTCATAGTCACCAGTATGGAATAAGCCGGTGTTTATCACAACCTGGAACGATTTTGTTGTAAACCGGCATTATATAACAGGAGATACTTTTACTCCGGATCAACCTTCATTACAAGGTTGCTCAGCCAACACTATGCCTAAAGATCGCAGGTATCATATATTTCCATACTTGGTTATCTTTTACAACCTTGGTTATAAAACTTGGTCATATATATAGTTGGGTATCATGACCCGCCCGATGGTAAACCGCCAGGGCATTTTAAGCTTTTTATCTGCAGGAACAATTGGAATAAATAGCTATGGATTATGAACATCATATCTCAAAGCATGGCGGATTAACACGCATCAGTTGCAGATAAATATGCATGAAGGCATAATAGACCAAGTGTTTTAACTAGCCTATTACAAGGCGATTCAGTACTCAAAGGAATAATTGTTTCACAATAAACATTGAAGTTTGGAAGGTTAAACCGGCCATCGGTTTATGATCACGGAGCAGCTTGACCTGACGGCTGCGGGTCATCTTGCACCGGTTCTTCTTCTTCGTACCTACCCAGCGGCTGGAAGTCAACAGTTGTCCAGTCGATCCCTGTTAAAGCTTGGAACACAGCTTCGTCGCTTATAAGGGTGGACGGTTCAATATCAGGGGCATAAGTGTGCTTACGGATTGGAGGGATCAGGCTTTGAGTTTCAAGAGCTGGTGCAGCAACCCGCTTGTTATTGATATCATAACTCGCCTGATAATGTGAAAGATCAGCTTCTTCAGCAAGTTGACAAGCCAGTGGACGTACTTCCCGGTTTATGGCGAGGAGATCTTCAGTGCAAAATTCAGATCCGTCCTCTTTCAAGCTTGGGTAGCCTTTAGCCACGTCTGTCGGATCAAGATCAGGCACCCATGCTTTTGCCCGAGTTAGCGCGGTCAGAGCGCCAACCCTTGCAGCAGACCTCTTCAGCTCTTCTATCCGAGCCGGCAGCATAGATAGCCTGTCTAAGGTATCCTTGATTAACGTCGGGGGTGGCTTATTATGCGAAGTGGTGCAGATAATCCGTTGTGCGCCGGTATGAAGTTGCTCTATCAGCGTGTAGGCAGCTTTCAACTTCTTCTGCACATCTGAGCCCAGATGGCTAATGCGGGTTCCTGTATCGTTACAAACATCAGTAAACCGGCAACCGATGAGAGGATATGTTGAAAGCATAAAGGAAGGATGCTTACCAAACACAGCAGAGGTCATAGCATGCACTTGGCGCTTTACACCAGTCAGCTCGTCAACCACCGGTTTAAGAGCGGCTTCTGCGTTTTCAGCTCTTTTTATCAAAGCGGCTTTTTCAGTCTCCCAATCCGCCCGCTCTTTGTTGAAGCCCTCTTTCAGTTTTTCCATAGCGCCTAGAGCGCGGGTCAACTCTTCCTTCGCTTTGGAAGCTTCACCTTGCTGGGTTTTGATGTTCTCCTGCAGATCAGCGGTTTGGCGTTCCTTCTTGCTCAGCTCCGCCTGTAATGAGACAGATACATAATGAGTTGACAGCACATATTTGAAGTACCAAGCACATAACAAGTTATGCCCTTAGTACTTGGGGGCTAATGCATATTTGCGTTTACTCAGAAATTTTTACAAGTCCCCAACACAATACAAGTATTAAGCTTGGCACTTGGGGGCTAATGTGTGTTTGCTCAAAAAGCTGTTGATATGGAATTCTTCTACAGTCCTGGCTCATCTTTATAAAGTTAAACCGGCCCTTGGGGACTATACCGGCGAAAGAGAAGTATGGCAAATTATAAGGAACCGGTTCATCTTAACAAGGTAATCCGATCCCTGGAGGCTAAATAGGCAAGGTTAAGTTATGACAAAAGTCCCGGTTTAGATTGGTATCATAAACCGTCACTTGGGAGCTACTACGAGTCGATGTACTGCAATTGGACAAAGGAGAAAAACAGTAATTACCTCATATCACTCCTTCATCAAGTTTACCAAACTAGCTTCATAGTCACGGCTGGTATACAGACTGTTTAAGAAGCCAGAGTGAATATCTTCAACATTGAGGTTGGCGAAGCTTGATAAATCGGCATTCCATTTGCCTTTGCCGATAGCAGAGAGATCATCCTTGGCAGTATGCTTTTACAAAGCTACAGGATTGCCTGGAGCGGAGTGGCCAGTGCTGGTAATCATAACATCATCATCTTGTTCATCCTCAGCTCTTGCCGGAGTTGGCGGTTTATCAGTGTCCTTCGTTGGACTGACCGGTTTGTCACCAGTTCGGACAGGGCTGGTTGGCCGGTCTGCATGACTTGTAGTATCAACTTGCACTTGTTCATCAAGGAAATCATGGTCTTGAAGCGGCGGATCGTGAAGCATGGCGTCAGCATCAGTTTCTTCCAGATCTGGAGTTGTTTCCGGTTCAGCAGCTACATTTTCATCAGCCGGTTTGTTCAACCGAGCTTTCTTGCTGGGTCTTGGCTTGGCACTGTGAAAAGATAAGACATAAGGATCAGTATAGTATGAAAAGATAACATATCAAGAATAAAGACATGCGCATAACTCACCCAGGAACTGTTTTGAGAGGTGGAAGCTGTGTGGCCGAAGACTCGCGAGAGGATGAGTGAGAAGTACCCTGATAATTTGAATCAGACGGGTTAAGAGGTGTCGGAGTAAATGGCCACGGGTAGCCTAATCGACTACCCATGGCTCTCCAGAAAATTTATCAGGCCTTTGGGCCTTCAGGCACTCCAAGCATTTGGGCCGCCTTCCCCGGCCGGCTACCACTAAAGCCGACTCCCGGGAGGCGACCCAGCCTCACCGACTCCTCCCCAAGACGACTACGGGGTGGCCGACTCCGAGAAGCCGGCCAAGACCGCAACCACTCCTACATAATGGCGACGCGATGGGGTGTGGCCACAGTGCGGCCCACTACCCCCGAAGCCCGAGGCGGGCGTGGCTACAGGAGGCCGTACGGGACGGACGTCTCCCGTGCGGCTCGGCACTGTAGCCATGCTGACCTCGACATCATCCACGACCCCCTCCTGTACGGCCCAAGGACTGCGGGCCCCTTCAGCCAGAGAGAGGCGTGAAGGCGGCCCGGCCTTTCCCAGTCGGCCGAGAGCATGGCCGGCCTCCAGAAGCCGGCTGATCCCTTCCTCGAAGCAGGAGCCCCATTAAGGAGACAAGACAAGGTAAGGCTACAGTGATAGCCCCCGAGGCGGTCCACTGTAGCCACACTTACCTCGACAAAGCCCTCGCCATCACAGGCGAGGCTACAGTGAGCAGCCGCCGACAAGACCCTAGGCGGTGGGGCCGGCCTGTCGACCAAGTAGCCGGCAGCCGGCGGGACCCAGCAGCCGGCGGAGAAGCCGGCGAGCGGAGACACTGACGGCTGGGACCAGATCCCAGTCGGATTACCATTGTATCCCCGGGGGGTAGGACTATATAAACCCCCCGGAGCACCCATGCAAAGGGTTCGGACCCAAGCATAGTTGGCTTCTGAGCATAGAGTTGCCATCTGAGCATAGCACACACACCATAGATAGAGAGAAGCAAGAGCTAGCCTTGTTCTTCTTCTCCCTTGATCTCAACAGCTCTAGGAGCGATTGTAGCTACCTTTTATCGATCTAGTGATCATGCGGAGACCCCGCAGAGCAGGACTAGGGGTGTTATCTCCTCGGAGAGCCCCGAACCTGGGTAAGATTCGCCGGCGTGCATGTCTACGCCTCATCCCGTTTCCAGGCACCGGCGACGTTTTATTGGCTCCCACAATGATAAGCCATCCCTTGGCATATGTCGCACCAACCACCCGACATTTGGCGCCCACCGTGGGGCCAGGTGCACCGTCGTCCGGAGACCTGTTCTGGACGGGAACCCTCTTCCTCCCCCGCGAGCGCAGCCAGCCTGCTGCGCCCGATGGCGTTTGCCTCGACGCGCTGCAAGGCGTCGACGACGCCTGCGCAGCGAGCTGCCTCGCCGATCTGCTCGGCAAGACTCGCATCTCCGACGAGCCTGCGTCCGACGCAGGCACCGACTACCCCGAGAGCCGCCTCGTCAGCCTCCTCGACCAACTTCACGTCTCCAGCGAGCCCGCTGCGGACATGGAGTCTGTCGGCTCCACCGACCCGATGCTCATCGACTCCGACACCGCGTCGCTCGACGCCTACCCCTCCGATGTGGTGGTCTTTGACGACCCCCTCCCTCGAGCTGACAGCGGCAGCAGCGCTGTCACCGAAGTGCTAGTCATCAGCCACGTCTCCAACTTGGGCGAGAACGCCCGCGATGCTCAGCAAGCGGCGATGCACGACCTCTCCGTCCCCATCCCGGCCGATGCCGACGCCGAGACCCTGGAGGCACGCCGCCTTGCCCTCATCGCGGAGGGCAAGAAGATAGCCTCGATGAGACGCCTCACCGAGGCCCACCAGCGCGAAGTCGACCGCGCCGCCTTCGGCACGCCGCCACCTAGCGGCCCGAGCCGAGCCGGCTTCGTCCAGAAGCGCGGCGCAGCCGTTGCCAGCATGCTGGGCACAGATCGCCCCGTCTACGCCACCCCGCTCGAGAATCTGCGGGCCGCTCAGGCGGCTGCAGAGGAGCTCAATGGGCTGGGAGCCGATGAGCTCCCCTACATGACAAGACGGATCCAGCAGCTGATCGATGCGGCTGCAGAACGGCACGAAGCCGGCGCCCGCGCTGATAGCCATCCTCCGCACCGGGAACACGCCGCGACGTCCCGCACGCCGACTGCGAGCGGCGCGCGCCAGAAGAAAGACAAGGAGCCGGCTGCCAGCCGTAGCCGGACTCGCATCACCATCGAGCGTGACGCGGATGGCCGCCCTCGAGCGGTAGAGCACCAAGGGAATCTGCCTCCTCCCCCGCCTCGAAGAGAAAGACGCCTTACTCCGCCGCCGGTCACGCATCCGACTCTTGGTGACCGACTCGGTCGCCGAGAAGGAGTCGGCGAGAACGACGCCCGCCACAGGATTGACCGCCTAGCTCGGTCCTTGGCGTTAGAAGAAGAAGACGATGTCGGTCTGCCATGCTTTGGCCCCCGCATCCGCGACGAGCCCTTTCCCAAAGGGTTCTCGCTCCCCAGAGACACGCCCAAGTACAACGGCTCGGTGAAGCCGGAAGATTGGCTCATCGACTACTCCACGGCCGTCAGCATAGCCAACGGCAACCGGCGCGTCGCCGTGAAGTACGTCCCCCTCATGCTGCAAGGCACGGCACGCACATGGCTCAACAGCCTCAAGCCCTATAGCATCAACAGCTGGCTAGACTTCACCGAAGTCTTCGTCTGCAACTTCACCAGCACCTACAAGCGGCCTCCCAAGCCTCGCCAGCTCTCCCTCTGTGTCCAAGGGCCCAACGAGTCGACTCGCGACTACCTCACGCGATGGGCCGAGCTCCTCAACTCTTGCGAAGGGGTCCATGAGGTCCAAGCCATCGAGTACTTCACCGCCGGGTGCCGAGAGGGCACCCTCCTCAAGCACCGACTCCTCTGCGACTAGCCGGCTACCCTCGATGAGTTGCTGATCATCGCCGACAAGTACGCCACCGCCGACTCGTCGATGAAGACCGAGCTCCGAGTGGATGCCTCGGGGAAATTGATCGCTCCGTCTCCCAAGACGCCGGCTGGCGACGCAAACCGACGCCCCTACCAGAACGACCGCAAGCGCAAGGGCCCTATGCCGACTTCCTCTAGCCGGCAGGTGGCCACGGTTGAAGACGAACAGCCCGAAGAGCGGCCCGCTCCCAAGAAGAAGGGTGGCCGGCCGCCTTGGCAGCCGGCCTTCTCCTACGAGCAGGCTCTTGATGCCCCCTGCAAGTTTCATAGTGGTGCGAAGCCGTCCAACCACACAACCCGGAAGTGCCACTGGCTCACCCGCATCACCAAGGGCGAGGGAATGCAGCCGCCTCCTCCTCCTCCCGGCCCGCCGCCTCCAGCCCCTCAGCAGCCGGCGGCTCGGCCGGCAGTCGGCGCCGTCCAAGACGAGTTCCCCGAAGCGCACGACGCCTACGTCGTCTTCACAAGTCAAGCTGACGACAAGCGCAGCCGACGCCGGCAGCACCAAGAAGTGAACGCGGTCGCCTCTAGCCCTGCCGAATTCATGCATTGGTCGGAAAAGCCCATCAGCTGGAGCCAGGCCGACCACCCAGAGGTGATGCCTTCGCCTGGCTCCTACGCTATGGTCTTGGACGTCACCCTTGCGACGGAGAGGCGAGCTGCCAGATTTTCCCGCGTCCTGATAGACGGCGGAAGCAGTATCAACATACTGTACCGTGATACCATGGACAAGCTGAACATCAAAGCGAAGCAGCTCATGCCGAGCCGCACCGTCTTCCATGGTATCGTACCCGGCCTATCTTGCTCTCCAATCGGCAAGATCAAAATGGATGTTCTCTTCGGAGACAAAGATCATTTTCGCCGGGAAGCAATATGGTTCGAGGTAGTGGATTTAGAGAGCCCCTATCACGCACTGCTTGGCCGACCTGCTTTGGCCAAGTTCATGGCTGTGCCCCACTACGCCTACCTGAAGATGAAGATGCCGAGCTCGAAGGGGATCATCACGGTAGCCGGCGACTATAAGAAGTCCATCGAGTGTGCCATGGCCAGCAGCCGGCTGGCCGAGTCCCTCGTGGTGGCAGAAGAGAAGAAGATGTTGGAGCGGGTTGTGGCCATGGCCGGCAAGCAGCCGGCCTTGTCCCCCAACCCCAAGGATTGTGATGCGCAGGGCTCCTTCCAGCCTGCGAAAGAGACAAAGAAGATACCTCTAGACCCGGAGCACCCGGAGAGGTTCGCCGTGATTGGGGCGAACCTGGACAGTAAATAGGAAGGCGAGCTCGTCGACTTCCTCCGTGAGAATCGAGACATCTTTGCATGGTCCCCAAAGGACATGCCGGGTGTCCCGAAGGATTTCGCCGAGCACAAACTACACGTCCGAGCTGATGCGAAGCCGGTCAAGCAACCCCTCCGCCGACTATCAGAAGAGAAGCGAAGAATTGTGGGAGAAGAAATAGCCCGGCTCCTTGCCGCCGGCTTCATCATGGAAGTGTTCTTTCCAGAATGGCTTGCCAATCCAGTTTTGGTTTTGAAGAAGAATAACAAGTGGCGTATGTGTATAGACTACACGAGTTTGAACAAGGCCTGCCCAAAGGATCCATTTGCCTTGCCACGGATTGACCAAGTGATAGACTCTACAGCCGGATGCGAGCTGTTAAGTTCTTTGGATGCATACTCAGGGTATCATCAGATCAAGTTGGACCCGGCTGACCGCCTGAAGACTGCCTTCATCACACCCTTTGGAGCTTTCTGCTACCTGACGATGACATTCGGCTTGAGAAATGCCGGTGCCACCTTTCAGCGTTGCATGCAGAAATGTCTCTTGAAACAGCTCGGCAGAAATGCCCACGTCTACATAGATGATATTGTGGTGAAGACAGAGAAGCGCGGTACCTTGCTGGAAGACTTGAAGGAAACATTCGCCAACTTGCGCCGATTCCAGATCAAGCTCAACCCCGAGAAGTGCGTGTTCGGAGTGCCAGCCGGCCAGCTGCTAGGCTTCCTGGTCTCCGAACGCGGCATTGAGTGCAACCCTGTCAAGATCAAAGCCATTGAGAGGATGGAGATTCCCACCAAGCTGCGAGATGTGCAGAAGTTCACCGGCTGCTTAGCCTCCCTGAACCGTTTTATCAGCCGACTAGGAGAGAAGGCCCTCCCTCTGTACCGACTCATGAAGAAGTCCACTCACTTTGAGTGGAATGATCAAGCCGACCAAGCCTTCCGTGAGTTGAAGAAAATGTTGACCACTCCGCCTGTCCTGGCTGCGTCGACTGAGAAGGAGCCCATGCTCCTCTACATCGCCGCGACAAGCCGAGTCGTCAGCACTGTTGTTGTGGTCCAGCGCACGGAGGAAGGGCGAGCCCAGCTAGTCCAGAGGCCGGTCTACTATCTCAGCGAAGTACTGTCCAGCTCAAAGCAAAACTACCCGCACTACAAGAAGATGTGCTATGGGGTGTACTTCGCTGCCAAGAAATTGAAGCCCTACTTCCAAGAGCACCCCATCACGGTCGTGTGCACTGCCCCGCTCGCCGAGATCATAGGCAGCCGGGATGCATCCGGCCGGGTGGCCAAATGGGCCATTGCCTTGGCGCCCTACATGATTTTCTATCAACCCCGCATCGCCATCAAGTCGCAAGCATTGGCCGACTTCCTCGTCGACTGGGCTGAGACCCAGTACTTACCGCCGGCTCCCGACTCTACCCATTGGCGGATGCACTTTGACGGGTCCAAGATGCGCACCGGCTTGGGAGCCGGCATCGTCCTCACCTCTTCCAAAGGCGACAAGCTCAAGTACACGCTGCAGATCCACTTCGCCGCCTCCAACAACGTGGCCGAGTACGAGGCGCTCGTACACGGGCTTCGGCTAGCCAAAGAACTTGGCATACGCCGGATCCTGTGCTACGGCGACTCAGACTTGGTAGTCCAGCAATCATCTGGCGATTGGGACGCCAAGGACGCGAACATGGCGAGCTATCGTTTCCTCATCCAACAGATAAGCGGATACTTCGAAGGGTGCGAGTTCCTTCACGTGCCAAGGGCCGACAACGACCAAGCAGATGCCCTAGCATGAATCGGCTCCACCCGACAAGCCATACCGACTGGCGTCTCCCTCCAGCGCCTCCTCAAGCCGTCCATCAAGCCGTCTCCAGAGTCGGATTCCATCTTCGTGCCGCCTACGCCAGAAACAGCCGGATCCGGCTCAAGATATCCCGCAGGCGGCACGGGGACTTCGACGACTGGCCCGGGGACTGCTGTAGTCGCACCCGACCCGGGGACTTCAGAACCCGGCTCGGGGACTGCAGCAGTCGGCCCGGGGACTGCAACGACACAAGAAGCGGTGGCCGACTCTAACACAACACCCAACCCACCCACCCGAGTCATGGTGGCCACATTAACAGCAGAAGAAGTCACAGCTCCCTCATGGGCCCAGCCCATCCTCAAGTTCCTAGTCAGCAGAGAGCTGCCGACTGATGAGATCGCAGCAAGACTAGTGCAACGACGAGCTGCAGCATACACAATAATCAACAGGGAGCTTGTGAAGTGCAGCGTCACTGGAGTCTTCCAGCGTTGCGTCGAGCCAGAAAAAGGAGTGGCAATCCTCAAAGACATCCACCAAGGCGAATGCGGCCATCACGCCGCCTCAAGATCCCTCGTGGCCAAGGCTTTCCGCCATGGTTTCTTCTGGCCGACTGCCTTGGAGGATGCTAAAGAAATAGTCAAGAGCTGCAGAGGATGTCAAGTCTTCAGTTCCAAACAACACCTGCCGGCTTCTGCCATCAAGACCATTCCCCTCACCTGGCCTTTTGCCGTCTGGGGACTGGACATGGTGGGCCCTTTCAAGACAGCCCGCGGCGGCTTGACACATCTACTCGTCGCTGTGGACAAGTTCACAAAGTGGATTGAAGCCAAGCCAATTAAGAAGCTGAACGGGCCGACTGCCGTGACATTCATCACCGACATCACTACTCGGTACGGCGTGCCGCACAGCATCATCACCGACAACGGCACGAACTTCGCCAAAGGAGCACTGGCACGTTTCTGCGCGACGCAGGGCATCCGACTGGACTTAGCGTCCGTTGCCCACCCGCAGTCAAACGGCCAGGTCGAGCGAGCAAATGGACTCATCCTATCCCGCATCAAGCCTCGACTCGTCGTACCACTGGAGCGATCGGCCGGTTGCTGGCTCGAGGAGCTGCCGGCTGTCCTCTGGAGTCTGCGCACTACACCCAACAAATCAACCGGCTTCACTCCATTCTTCCTTGTGTACGGTGCCGAGGCTGTCATCCCAACAGACATCGAGTTCGACTCGCCTCGGGTCACCATGTACATGGAGGAGGAAGCCAAAGAAGCAAGAGAAGATGGCGTCGACCTACTGGAAGAAGGCCGACTGTTAGCCCTCAGTCGGTCCGCCATCTACCAGCAAGGGCTGCGCCGCTACTACAACCGCAAGGTCAAGCCAAGATCCTTCCAAGAGGGCGACC
This sequence comes from Triticum aestivum, assembly GCF_018294505.1. Lineage (NCBI taxonomy): Eukaryota > Viridiplantae > Streptophyta > Magnoliopsida > Poales > Poaceae > Triticum > Triticum aestivum. The sequence continues at coordinate 24,959,670 of NC_057811.1, read as the reverse complement.
TTGTGCTCCGGCTGATCCAGCGAACAGCCGACCGGCACAAGCTCTCGGCCCCTTGGGAAGGCCCCTTCGTCGTCAGCAAAGCACTCGGCAACGACTCCTACTACTTGATCGACGCGCAAAAACCAAGAGCACGCAAGAGAGACGACTCCGGCAAGGAGTCGGAGCGACCATGGAACGCAAACCTCCTAAGATGATTTTACAGCTGAAAAGCAGTATGTATCACGCTCCCTTTTTGTATTAAGTACAAACCAACAGGCCCCCCGAACAGTACTCGGGGACTGCCTTTTATTTATCTATGAATGACGAGTGTCATATCCTTGAATGTATTATTACATTTTGAATTCTTGTCCGGCACCGGGTTCGACTAGTCGGCCCGGGGACTGGCCGCCTTGCGCCATATTGAAAGTTCTTCCTGAAGTCAGCAAAGTAGTGCGCCGGCTCCCAAGTCCTCTCTTGTTGAAAGTCACAGCTCAAAGAACTGACTGTCCGACTAGCAAGAGAGAAGACAGAAAGGTTGCCCACATGAAAAATGGCTAAGGAATTACGAACCTATATAGCAAGAGGACGGCCTCAAAACATGCCCGCCGGCTGCCAGAACAGCCGGCTGGCCGGCTTCCTAAAAAACTTAGCTTCAGTCCAGCAGAGCTAAAGTATTTCCCCCTCCCCAATCGGCCAGGCACCCCCCCAGCTACAGATTGCAGAGCAACTGTTCGACTGGGGAGGCGGCAACCAAGGGAGGGCGGCAAAGAAAAAAGCAGAAGGACAAAAAGCGAAAGTACAAGGAAAGACCGATTGCATAAATTATATACATAAAGCCGCCCAGAGGCTGGCAACAGAATTAAGTTTGAATACACCCAGTGGGTGGAATTGTGGAGACTTAACCAAACATTGTTCAAAAGTAACAAGACAGGAAAACAAGGAAAGAAGACTAAGGCGCGACTTGGAGGCCGAGCTGATCGGTGAAGGCAGCTCGCCGGCTAAGGGAGTGGCCGCCTAGCTGGCCTCGGCTTGACCACCTCCAGCGGCAGGAGGCATGGAGGCGCGCGGCGTAGTGCTGGAGGAGCGGTCAAGTTGAGGCTGGTCGGCCGCCCCACCAGCCGGCTCGTCGTCTTCACCCTCTTCCTCCTCCTCCTCGCCCTCGTCGCTGGAGTCGATCTCCTCCGCCGAGTCCTCGCCGTACGCCGGGTCCAGCCCGAACCAATCTTCCGGCTGGGCGACTCCATTGTCGTCCACCTCGGGGGCGAAGACATTGGTGTCGGTGTAGTCGGCGATCGCTGAAGCTCGCCGAATGATGGCCGGCCGCGCCGGCTCCAGCTCCGTGTCGGTTTGCTGCCGCCAGGTCGCCAGCTGGTCCAGGTTCAGGCCGGGATACCAGGCCTTGACGAACTCCAGCGCTCGCCTGTCGCCGGAGTGAGCCGCTGACGCCTTCCAAGCCTCGAAGCGGCCGACCGCCACCTCCAGCCACTCGGCGGTCCGACTAGGGGTGCGAGGGACCGCCTGGCCGGGCCAGAGGGCGGCCAAGACCTGCGATCCCGCGCGCTGAAGCCGGCGGAGAAGCCGGTGAGCCGGCTGGATGCGAGTCTGGATCGCCAGGAGCTGTTCCTCCAGCGAGCGGCCGGCGGTTGGCGAGATCTCGAAGCCGGCTTGCCTCTTCGCCTGGCGACGGGCCTCGATGGCCTGGTTGGCAGCGGTGGAATAGCCGGGGAAGTACTCTGCGCGAAGAAGAAAAGGAAAGAAAAACACCAAGATCAGAAAGACAGGCCAAAGTGGCAGACGGCAGGAAGGACGAGGGGATAGACGACTTACCGTCAACCAGATCCTCGATCTGGCCGTAGCCAGAGACCAGAGTCTGCTTGACATCCGCCCAGCCGGCTGCCTCAGTCTCGAACTCGGCCTGGAGAGCGGCTTCGCGGTCTTGCGCCGCCTTCAGCGCCGCCTTGTGGCTTTCCTCCTGATCGGCTAGCTTCTTGACCAGGCGGTCGCGCTCCTGCACCAAGGCGGCAAGCTCCGCATCCTTGGCACGAAGAGCAGTCTGGGACTCCCCCAGCTGTGCCCTCAGACTGGCGTTGGCCGCTGCGGAGATAGAAGAAGAAGAAGAACAATAAGGAATCATCAAGGAAGATCCGAGCCGACTGCTCAGCAGTCGGCCCGAATCTCGGGGACTACACCCAGTGGGTGCGCTGACGCGCCCCCACATGAGATAAAAATCAAGTCACATACCTCGGCTTTCAGTGAGATCGGCGGTCTTCTGAGTCAGCTCCCGAGCCTGGGAGTTGAAGGCGGCCGCTCGGAGGTTGTGGTAGTCCTACAAGACGGACAGAAGACCAAAGTGAGAACCAAAGCAGCAAAAACAAAATCTCCAAGAAGTTCCAAGCCGCCTGCTCAGCAGCCGACTCGGAACTCGGGGACTACACCCAGTGGGTGCACTGACGCGCCCCCACAGGAGAAGTCAAGATCAAGAAAAATGCAAAGTCAAGAAGAAACAAGATGGGAGCACTAACCCGGATGGTCGCCCGAGTCGCGAGGAACTCGTCGGTGAACTGCCTCAGCGCCGCGGCTTGGCTTTGGAGCCGGGTCCGGACGTCTTGTGCAGCCACATACACCACGGCCGTCCCTCCGCCAGGTGTCCACCCTGAGGTAGCACTGGCCACCTCCGCGTCTTGGGCCGACGAGCTGGAGCCCACGGCTGGCTGCGGCTCCGACGCCGCCTTCTACGGCTCCGCCGCGGCCTTCCCAGCACGCCGGCTTGGCGGAATCCTAACCGCCACCTCGACCCTCGCGGCTGGCTCGCCCTCCACCGACTGCGCAGGCGGCGGTTCAGGCCAGCCACCTTGGCCTGCCCCAGTCGGCGGGGTCGGCTCCAGAGCCTTCTCCAAGATAACGACGTCGTCGCCGCTTCCTCCCAGCCCCGGCTGGGAGCCGCTGGCTCCCCCTTGCGAGGGGTCCATGCCCCCAGGAGCCATGGTGCGCAGGGGGGTGACCATCAGAGCCTCCCCTGCTGCCGCTTCGGCCTCGGCCTCCGCCTGGGCCTTAGCCGCGGCCTCGGCGAGCGCCTTAGCCGCCGCCTCCTCCCGAGCTGCCTGGGCGGCGGCTGCCCTCCGTGCCTCCGCCTCCCGCGCTTCCTGCTCCTCCCGCACCTCCCGCGCGTTCCTTTCCGTCGCCTCCAGGAGGGCGGCGCGGGGATCTACGCGGCGGGTGGTGCTCCCAGAGCCCCCTGGCGACTCGACGACGGAGCCGGCAGCCGCCCGCTCAAGTGACAGTGGAGCTCTAACCATTGAAGAAGAAAACGAAGATTCAAGAACCACCGAAGGAAAGAAAGAAGGACATAACGTAGAAAGAGAAAACTTACGCCGACACAGTCTGCGGCTGCTTCACCACTTTGCGGAAGCGAGCCGCCTTCGCGGCCGCCTCTTCCCGCCTGGTGGCCGCCGCCCCACCCCTGGGCTTCTTCGTCCGGCTCCCGAACATGCCCTGAGTAGCGCGACGTTTCTGGCCTCTACCCCGAGCAGGCTGCGCGCCGGAGGAGCCCGCGCCGCGTCCGGCCGCCGGCTGGCGGTGCGGGACGGCTTCGGCTTCGTCCTCGTCCGGCCAGTCGTCGAAGGACGCGGTGAACCCAGAGCCGCCTGCTTCGTCGCCGGCTTGGCCACCGGCCGGCTCGGCGGCATCCTCCATGTGGACTGCCCCCAGGTCGGGGTCATCTTGGTCGTGTTCGGTCCGGTCGGGGGCGAAGCGGCGCTCCACGTCTGCCCCGCCGGTCGGCCGGAGTAGAGGACTCTGTCGAAAAGAGCAAGCCGACAGAGTTAGTGTCGGCCCAGAGGAACTCGGCGACAAAGCTGAGAGAGAGAGACAGAGAAAGGGACGAGGGGAGCGTACCGCAGGCGGAGGATTGGCGCGGCTGTATGGCTCCTTGCCGAATCGCCAGTTGTCAGGAAGTTGGCAGTTGGCGAGGTAATTCACCATGTCAGCGGCGTTGGGCGGCGGCATCTCCTTGGTGCACATCCGGCTCGGATCGAGCTGGCCACTCATCTGACAGATCAGATGAGGCCGGCTCTGGAGCGGAAGGACCCGGCGCGTGACGAACGCGGCCAGGAGATCGGGCCCCGTCAGGCCCTCCGACTGGACCATCACCCGGAGGCGGGCGATGGCGGCGTTTCCTCCCGGCGACAGCGTCACGGCCCGGAAGGACCACTGGGGCAGCCTGCCCGCCGGAGGGCCGGCCACGTAGGCCGGCAGGTTGAGGTAGTCGCCCCGGGGAGCGATGTTCCGCACGTAGAAGTATGACTTCTGCCATTTCTTCACCGATTGGATCAGCGTGATGACGGGGAAAGGGTTGTCGGCGCCTGATCTCCGCGACGCGATGAAGGCACCGGTCTGAGCCGGCACGCCCCGCACGCGCGTGCCCAGCTTCGACTGGAAGAACTGCCCCCAGAGCTCGAGGGTGGGGAGGACACCGAGGTAGCCCTCGCACAGGGTGACGAAGGCCGACAGCAGCACCACCGCGTTGGGGGTGAGGTGGTGCGGCTGGAGCTGGTAGAAATCCAGCCAGGTGCGGAAGAAGGCGCTCACTGGTAGGCCGAAGCCGCGCAGGAAGTGCGAGCGGAAGACCACCCGCTCGCCCTCCCGCGGCGCCGGCCTGATTTCCTTCTCCAACGGAAGGCGGACCTCCACTTTGTCCGCGCTGGGCAGACGCCGGGTGTCGCGGAGGAAGTCGATGTGGTCGCTATGACCGATGGAGCCATCCCAATCCCCGCCAAGCTGCTCTACGTGGGGAGGCATGGCGGAAGCTAGCACGGCGGCGGAGGAGCGTGCGGAGGAAGAGCGCGGCGGCGAGGCGCTGTCGCGAGAGCAAGCAAGGCAAGAAGACGGTGGAAGTAGGAGGGGCATGCGAGAGCCTGCCGCCCTCCACCTCCCCCTACTTATAGCCTCGCGCGGCTGAAGAGGCCGAACGTGGGGGGGGGGAGACGTGGGATTAACCGCGCCCGCTCCCCCCACGTCTCGCGCTAATTACGCATTAGTGCGAGCCGAAACGGTCGCACGGAACGTGCGGGCGGTTTCGGGATACAAAGGATCCGCGCCCGGGCCGGGGCGCGGACGTGGCGGGCCCCCTCCCTGCGGCGATGTCCCGTCGCGCGCGTGGGCTGGCAGGCTTCCCGGCCACATGGCATGCCAGCGGCCCGAGGCCGGCCCGCGGCCCGGTGCACGTATCTGCGGGTTCCCGCCCCCCGACTCCAGAAGAATTCGACTCAAACGGCGTGCCTGACTGAGGCCGGCTCCCAGCTGCCGGCTTGTCACGATAGGAAGCTGATCGAGCTTCTCAAAATCCCACTCCACCTCGAAGCCCAATCAGCTTCGGGGACTACTGCCGGAGTAAATGGCCACGGGTAGCCTAATCGACTACCCATGGCTCTCCAGAAAATTTATCAGGCCTTTGGGCCTTCAGGCACTCCAAGCATTTGGGCCGCCTTCCCCGGCCGGCTACCACTAAAGCCGACTCCCGGGAGGCGACCCAGCCTCACCGACTCCTCCCCAAGACGACTACGGGGTGGCCGACTCCGAGAAGCCGGCCAAGACCGCAACCACTCCTACATAACGGCGACGCGATGGGGTGTGGCCAAAGTGCGGCCCACTACCCCCGAAGCCCGAGGCGGGCGTGGCTACAGGAGGCCGTACGGGACAGACGTCTCCCGTGCGGCTCGGCACTGTAGCCATGCTGACCTCGACATCATCCACGACCCCCTCCTGTACGGCCCAAGGACTGCGGGCCCCTTCAGCCAGAGAGAGGCGTGAAGGCGGCCCGGCCTTTCCCAGTCGGACGAGAGCATGGCCGGCCTCCAGAAGCCGGCTGATCCCTTCCTCGAAGCAGGAGCCCCATTAAGGAGACAAGAGAAGGTAAGGCTACAGTGATAGCCCCCGAGGCGGTCCACTGTAGCCATGCTTACCTCGACAAAGCCCTCGCCATCACAGGCGAGGCTACAGTGAGCAGCCGCCGACAAGACCCTAGGCGGTGGGGCCGGCCTGTCGACCAAGTAGCCGGCAGCCGGCGGGACCCAGCAGCCGGCGGAGAAGCCGGCGAGCGTAGACACTGATGGCTGGGACCAGATCCAGTCGGATTACCATTGTATCCCCGGGGGGTAGGCCTATATAAACCCCCGGAGCACCCATGCAAAGGGTTCGGACCCAAGCATAGTTGGCTTCTGAGGATAGAGTTGCCATCTGAGCATAGCACACACACCATAGATAGAGAGAAGCAAGAGCTAGCCATGTTCTTCTTCTCCCTTGATCTCAACAGCTCTAGGAGCGATTGTAGCTACCTTTTATCGATCTAGTGATCATGCGGAGACCCCGCAGAGCAGGACTAGGGGTGTTATCTCCTCGGAGAGCCCCGAACCTGGGTAAGATTCGCCGGCGTGCATGTCTACGCCTCATCCCGTTTCCAGGCACCGGCGACGTTTTATTGGCTCCCACAATGATAAGCCATCCCTTGGCATATGTCGCACCAACCACCCGACAAGAGGCTAGCGAAAACAACCTGCTTTTGGGCATGAAGTATCAATGGGATAAGAGACCTCTGATCGGCGTTTCCGAACCGGACTGTTCGGTAAACCGGCGGAGGTAACTACCTGGCCGCTGTGCCGAGTTGTACGGCGAGCTTCATGCTGCTGCGTCTTCAAAAGAAAGTTTGGATCCAAATAAGCAAGAGGGTGAGAAAATTTTACTTTCGGGTTTGCTTGACGGATTTTTGATGTTGGCAGAGGATCTGAATCGGAGGAAAGAATAGTTACCTCTACGTCCTCAGCGTGACTGCCTTCAGCGTCGTCCTGATAATAATCATTGTCAATGAGATGTACGAAAAATGAACCAAGAGAGTCAAGTTCTACCTCTGATTCCGGATTACGCACATTGTCATCAACTGGTAGATCGGAGGATGCAGTGGTCCTTCTCCTGGCAGGTTTCTTGACAACCTTGGTCTTTGGACGAACTGGCTTGACCGGTTTGTCTTGCAGTTTTGCCGGTTTATCTTGTGATGGTTTCTTGTTCCAAAATGGATCATCACCCTGTCAGAAAAATAATCACACTTTCAGAGAGTATTAGGACAGAAGCAAATTCAGATACAAAGGATTATATGATTCTTACAGCTGGTGGTTTATTGAAGGTGCAGAAAGGGGGTAGCCCGGTTTGGGCACAGACGGCTTCCGGTTCATTCAGTATTTTCTTTACAGCCTCACTGACTTCGTCATCTGTAAGCTGAATGTCAATGTTCCGCTGAGCATCCTTCAATCTCCCCATGTACTCACACATCAAACCGGGGTGCCGGCTTAAGGGCAGAATGCTCCAGCTTATCCAGCAACGAGCAAGATCGACTCCTGTCAAACCGTTCGCCATGAAGGCTCTAAGCTTTGAAAGTTGGGGAGCATAGTTGGCCCGGTCTCTTGTTGTCGGCCTCTGAGGAAACGAGTGTGTGTTGCTCAGGCGTTCAGGGCGGTAACCCGACAGGGGGTTTTCGTCAGATGGAGAGGTATCCGTGCAGTAAAACAAAGTTTGGTTCCACTCTTTGGGGTGACTGTGGAGTTTGGGATGGGGGAAGGTGGCTTCTTTTCTCTTCTGAACCGCCATCCCGCCCAGTTCCGTATTGGGTCCATCTGAGAACTCGGTGCGACGGTTTAAATGAAAGAAATCCCTAAACAGTTCGACTGTAGGTTCCTCTTGCAGATAAGCTTCACAGAATACTTGGAAGTGGCAGATATTGGTAACAGAGTTGTGGCCGATGTCTTGAGGGCGTAGCTGAAAATTGGCTAGCACATCTCGGAATTTTTTTGAACCGGGAGGGCTAAAACCTCGTCCGAGATGATCAGCAAGCACGATTACTTCTCCATCCTTGGGTGTAGGAGGATTTTCCGGGCCAGGGACCCCCCAGTGGATGACATCTTTCTTGGCTAGGGCGCCCGTCCTAACAAGGTTGTTTAATTGCTCCTCGGTTACTCGAGAGGGAGCCCAATTGCACTCATAAACTTGTTTAGCCATGACAAGGAAAATCTGAAACATGAGTATTACCGGTTTAAGATTTACAGTGGACAACTATACATCGGTATGAGGATACTAGCATATTGGTAAACCGGAGTCTGGCAATGGAACAGTGTAATGCATTGGCGGTTCAACAGGGGGCTAATGGTATCTACCGGGTCATCATTTTTTCTGTGAGGTTAAACCGGCCAATCTGGTATTCAAATGGTGTAAGAGAAGGAAGAAACAAGTTTCACATCTTGCTATGGTAATTTCAGATCTACCGCCCATGGGAAAAAGAAAATATATTGTGACCTAAATTCCAGTGTACTGAAGGTTCACCAAGATGAGATGAGTTGGATATCAAACATGTGCTGAAACTGCTAAAGCAAAAGATCTATGTAGTTTAAACTACTACCACGCGAGACGTATGTGGTTTTTGGATCTAACCCACGGATATAAACAAGGGAAAAGAAGGGCGGCGACGAACACCGATGAACGACGGAAACCCTAAGCGCAGATCTATGGTAAGAGAAAGGGGAGACTTACGGATGCTGTTGAGCAGCGGCGGCGCGCGGAGGAGCTCTGGCATGTTCAGGTCGATGCAGCAGCCAAAGTTGGTGCAGCGGTCGAAGGTTGACGGCGGCGGCTGAGGTCGAGGGTTCGGGCGTCGCGAGGATGAAGATGAAGCGAAGAGGCACGAGGGGGGAACTGGAAAGACCCCCTGGCCCTATTTATAAGGAGATAAACGACAGATACGAAAATCGAGGAGCCGGATTTCTGGATAAGGTAATGCTGTCGCCTCGATTGTCGGAGGCTCGTTAATGACAGGTGACGTCACGGCGGTTTACCAAGATCCTAGAAGATGATGTCATGGCGGTTTACAAGATTGTGTGAAGATGTTGAAGAAGAAATTTACTCAAGTATTGAGGATTGACATGAACCAGTCCATGAAGCCCATGAAGACAGACGGTGATGCTTCATGGAGGCCCAGGGCCCAAAGCCGGCTTAAGGCATGTAGACACAAACAGGCATTGAGATGTAAACTTGTGTTGTAAGATATGCATAGCAGAGACCGAGCCGGACACGATTATGAGCTGGCCTCGGAGTCTGTGAACCGACGGGCGTCAACCCATGTATATAAGGGGACGACCCAGCGGCGGTTCAGGGACAACAAACAACAACTCGAGACTCAGGCAAAGCGTATTCGCTCCCTAGTCATCGAAACCCCATCAATTCCATCACAACTAGATGTAGGCTTTTACCTTCATCAAAGGGGCCGAACTAGTATAAAACTCTCTTGCATCCCTTGTCCGCTTTAACCCCTTCGAGCTAACCCGTAGCGATGGCTCCACGACTAAGTCCTTTCTCTAGACATCTGCCGTGACAAAACCACGACACCATCTGTCCATGAAGAAATGCCAGCCACTAGTGCTGAATAAAATATACATGAAGAATTGAAGACCCAGGCTGCCACTGAAGAGGAACCAGAAATTCCTCAGCCTGAAGAACCTGAGATTGCGATTCCTGAGGTTGTAATGCAACTGACTGACACCCCTCTGCCCAAACCAAAGGATTCATTCTCAAGGAAGCAAAAAGTCAAGGCTAATGATTTCTTCGGCGAGCACGTATTCTTCACTGATTACAACCCCTATGACTCTGCTCGCATTAGGAAGAGGTGTTTCTGGACTGCCAGCCAGGCACATTTTTATTCCTCAGTGCCGTTCAACAAAGACAAAGTCTTCGATCATGAGCACATTCCTCACGTGGATATGGAATCTCTGCCGTGCTTCGTGCCAGCCCTTAGTGTTCTTCATGACGCTGGGCTGTTAAATTTCTGCACTGATATATGTGATTGGAATGAAGAGCTCATTCTTCAATTTTATGCAACTCTGCACATCACCGGAGACTCTGAAGATGTGAATTCATGGGTGCTGGACTGGATGTCTGAAAATGCTCACTACAAGGCACCAACTACTGAATTGCTTCGTGCTTTGCCTCTCAGTCCTCCCCTTGAAGCTGCTCGTTGCGTCTACGGTGAACCTGAGCTTACAGATCACTATATGCAAGTGCTGATGAAGCCATTGAAGCCAGGTCAGGCCCCAAGAACTAAATTCCTTGTGAAGGAATTGTTATATGTGCCTCGGACTGTCTATCGCATTCTGACGAAGACATTGAGTCCTATCAAGGGCCATGACTCGAATGAAGAAGAAGTCGTTGGCATCATGAAGAATCTGCTTTTCAATTTCATTCATGGCGTTCCCGTCAACTTCCATGATTTCTTCATGAGGTCTCTGGCCAATGTCGCAATGTCACCGTTTGAGTTGAAGCCTTATGCTCCGTGGATTATGAGATTCATCAGAACAAAGTCTTCACTCAACTACAAAGCTGATACACTGAACCATTGCAGCTACTTGCTCCCGATTGAAGTCCTCAAATGGACATTTTCCTCAGCTGATGAAAAGGGCAAGGCTACTGCTGTTATTGATGAAGGCATTCGTCCATTGGATGGTCAATTTCGCAAGGCTGCATCTTATTCCACCAATGATGACTCTGCCACTCATGACTCTGCCGCCAACGCAACCAAGCCAAATCCTCAAGGCACAGCTCCCAGGGTGATGACTGACCGTGAGCTTCTTCTCAGTCTTCCCCAGAAGGTTGATCGCAATCACAAATGGGTCAAGCGTCAGTTTGGTTCAATTCTTCACAACATGACTGCTACCCACAATACAGTGAAGAAAAACCATTACTACCTCCATGAAACCTTCAACCGTACCTGGGCTGTTCTGTCTCACATTTATAGCGCAGAAGATCTGAAGAAAATGGGTCTCAAGGAAGACTTTGACTGATCTGCAGCTCCACCGAAGAAATACAAGAAGGTCAAGGTTCCTTCCTTGGTGGCCAGATCCTATTCTTCATCGCGCGAAACTGATGAGCATGAAGACTTGGTCGACACTGCGGCAGGCCCTACATCAACAAACGACCCCAACAACGCTGGCGCTCCTTCATCAACTTGATATTCTTCAGGGGCGTTAGTCCTCATTTTCGAACCTTTTGGTCATTCGATGACAAAGGGGGAGAAATTTGAGTTAGTCTTCAAGCGGGTCTATCTTTTATGGGCGTTTTTTCTAAGTTACAACTCTCGTTCTTCTAATGACTTTGTTGAATCGAGTTGTAAACTTAAAACTCTATGGTGGCCTGATACTCTTGCTATTTCTTCTGCATGCTTATTCCTCGTTAATGTTATTGCACGCATGCTGAATTACATCAGTCACCATATTTCATCATGCATTTCAATTTTTCATATATTATGTCAAATGCATGTATGAATTACAAGATATAGGGGGAGATCTCCAGGATTCAACTCTTCAAGTGTGCATTGCTTCAAAAGAAAATTCCTCACTATGCACATCTTCAGGTGGAGTTCTTCTATATCTTGCAATCAAATTCCTCAGTATCAGTATTTACACTTCATATGTTTATCCCCGTTGAAAACTTAACCTATATTGTCATCAATCACCAAAAGGGGGAGATTGTAAGTGCATCTAGTGCCCCTTAGTGATTTTGGTGTATTGAAGACTTATAGGTTAAGGGACTAATGTGTTTATGAGTGTACATAGGTCTATAAGTCTATGAGGAGTTTGATATTTACAGAGAAAGTCGACCCCTAAAAATGAAGTTCTTCGACTGAAGACTTTGGATTTCTGAAGACTTTGAAAGTGAAGAAATTGGTGTGACCTTGAAGACTTGATATTCATTTGAGGAACATGAAGCGTGAAGACTTTTGTTTTCGTAGTTTCATTTTCTCTTTCCTGGGTCATAGGAAACAACGTACTGTTAAAGGGGGTCGAGGAAATACTAAGGAAAATTTTCCATGTGATGCTCTACTCAAAATCCTACACCTACCAATCCCTTTGAGTGAAGCCATTGGAAATCTCATACAGTTCAGTCATATTCTTCAGTGACAGAGACGAAGTTCTTCTGGTCTCTGAGGAATTTGTTCTGACTGAGGAGTTAGGAATTCACCAGTGCGGATTGCCTACACAGTGAGGAACATGATAGCCCTGAGGAATTTGATACTCAAATTTTCGACCGTTGCTGTGTTATGCGCCAGCTGTCCCAAAATATCTACCCACCTAACGGTCATATCATTGAAGGGAATTTATGTCTTATCATGTCGGGCTGCTCCCTAGGCTATAAATAGCCGCCCCTACAACCACTAGCTGGTTGGCTGCTCCGAGAGAAACTGACATTTGTCATTTGAGAGCATCCCATCCTCCGAGGTCTTTGAGCGAAAATCATCAAGTGAGGAAAACCCAAACCCAAACACCTACAAACCCAAAGTGATTGAGCATCACTGAAGAGATTGATCCTGCGTGGATCCGACGCTTGTTACCTTTGAAGACTGTGCTTCTTCCAGACGATTAGGCATCATGGTCTAGAGCATCCAAGAGGAAATTGTGGATCGCCGAGTGACCGAGTTTGTGATGGTTCGAAAGTCACCTGAAGACTTACCACGAGTGATTGGGCGAGGTCTGTGTGACCTTAGCTCAAGGGGAATACAGTGAGGACTACGTGTCCTGGACTGCGTGTTCGGGACTGGGTGTCCGGGACTGTGTGTCCTCAGGTTTAAATACCTAGCCGCCCTAACCAGACGTACAACTGAGACAACAGTTGGAACTGGTCTACCAAATCATTGTCTTCACCAAGCCAACTGGTTCTATTTCCTCAACTCTTTCATTTCCTCATAACTGTGTTGTGCACTTGTTCATATCTGTGTTTGAAGACTTTGACTGAAGACTTTCTCAATTTCCTCAGTTCAATTTCTTCAGTCTGTTTGTCTTCATCTTGTGTTATCCTGTGTTTACGCTTTCTGTACTCTGTGTTTGTCTTCATTTCATCATGATGACCATGCTTGTATTTTGTTATGCTTACTTTTGAGTACTTATTCCGCTGCAAGTAGTTCTTCGCTAAGGAATTTCCTCACCGGAAAATTCCTCAGTGAAGAATTCATAAAAATCGCCTATTCACCCCCTCTAGTTGATATAACGCACTTTCAATGCTACTTCACCTATCTTTGTTACTGATAAGGATTATGAATTCTCTATTGATCCTGATATAAATACTTTGGTTGAATCCGATCCTTACTGTGGCTATGAATCTGAAACTGTTGTGGCACACCTTACTAAATTAAATGATATAGCCACCCTGTTCACTAATGATGAGAAATCTCACTACTATTATATCCTTAAAATATTTCCGTTCTCATTAAAGGGTGATGCTAAGATATGGTTTAATTCTCTTGACCCTGGTTGTGTGCGTAGTCCCCAGGATATGATTTATTACTTCTCTGCTAAATATTTCCCTGCTCATAAGAAACAAGCTGCTTTAAGGGATATATATAATTTTGTGCAAATTGAAGAAGAGAGTCTCCCACAAGCTTGGGGGAGGCTTCTCCAATTACTTAATGCTTTGCCTGATCATCCTCTCAAGAAAAATGGAATACTTGATATCTTTTATAATGGACTAACCGATGCTTCCAGAGACCACCTGGATAGTTGTGCTGGTTGTGTTTTCAGGGAAAGAACAGTTGATCAAGCTGAAACTCTATTGAATAATATGTTGACAAATGAAAATAATTGGACACTTCCTGTACCAACTCCTAAGCCAACTCCGAAGAAAAGGGGTATTCTATTTCTCAGTCCCAAAGATATGCAAGAGGCAAAGAAATCTATGAAAGAAAAAGGCATAAAAGCTGAAGATGTTAAGAATTTACCTCCTGTTGAAGAAATACATGGTCTTAATTTACCGCCTGTTGAAGAAACACATGGTCTTGATAACCCGACACAGGTAGTAAAGGTAAATTCTTTCTATAGATATGATAAAGCTGAAATCCCTCCTACTAAATTTGCTAGCAAATGCTTAGATGAGTTTGATGATTTTATGGTTAAGAAAGAAAACTTCAATGCTTATTTTGGTAGAGAATTAAAATGCAATGCTTATATGATTGAACACTTGAGTCACTATATGTTAGAGTTAAAGGTGAACGTAAACTCATAAGTAAACATGCTTCTATGGTTACCACTCAAGTAGAACAAGTACTTAAAGCTCAGAATGATTTGCTCAATGAATTAAATAGTAAGAATAATGACTTTGCTGTTAGAGTTGCAACTAGGGGAGGTAAAGTGACGCAGGAACCTTTGTATCCCGAGGGCCACCCTAAGAGAATTGAGCAGGATTCTCAGAGAAATAATTTAGATACACCTAGTCCTTCCAAAAGGAAGAAAAAGAAAAATTATAGGAATTTGCATGCTTCTAGTGAACCTTTTGTTGACACACCTGAGAATCCCAATGACATTTCTATTTCTGATGCTGAAACACAATCTGGTAATGAACATGAACCTAGTGATAATATTAATAATGATGTTCATGATGATGCTCGACCTAGCAATGATAATGATGTAGAAATTCAACCTGCTGTTGATCTTGATAACCCACAATCAAAGAATCAACGTTATGATAAGAGAGACTTTGTTGCTAGGAAGCACGGTAAGGAAAGAGAACCATGGGTTCAGAAACCCATGCCCTTTCCTCCCAAACCATCCAAAAAAAAGGATGATGAGGATTTTGAGCGCTTTGCTGAAATGATTAGACCTATCTTCTTGCGTATGCGATTAACTGACATGCTCAAAATGAATCCTTATTCTAAGTATATGAAAGAAATTCTTACTAATAAAAGAAAGATACCGGAAGCTGAAATTTCCACCATGCTTGCTAATTACACTTCCAACGGTGGAATACCTAAGAAACTAGGAGATCCAGGAGTACCCACTATACCATGCTCATTTAAAAGGAACTATGTTAAAACTGCTTTATGTGATCTTGGAGCCGGTGTTAGTGTTATGCCTCTCTCTTTATATCGTAGACTTGACTTGAATAAGTTGACACCTACTGAAATATCTTTGCAAATGGCTAATAAATCAACTGCTATACCTGTCGGTATTTGTGAGGATGTGCCTGCTGTGGTTGCAAATGTTACTATTTTAACGGACTTTGTTATTCTTGATATTCCCGAGGACGATAGTATGTCTATTATTCTTGGAAGACCCTTTTTGAATACTGCAGGGGCTGTTATTGATTGCAACAAAGGCAATGTCACTTTTCATGTTAATGGTAATGAGCATACGGTACACTTTCCGAGGAAACAACCTCAAGTTCATAGTATCAACTCTATTGGAAAAATTCCATCGATTATATTTGGAGGTTTTGAATTTCCTCTTCCTACTGTCAAAAAGAGATATGATATTCTTATTATTGGGGACGTGCATATCCCCGTTGAGGTAACTTAGTGTTATTCGAAATTTCTCCGGTTCCATGTTATTCGGAATGAGTTTGTTAATAAGACTTGATCAACCTTGTTAGTGGATTCCTTTTGATGAGCACGAGATGGATGAAGTTAGAAAGCACAACCTTCTGTACCCTCCTTTTACTTTCTGTTATTTAGTTGAAATAAAGTAAAAATAGTATTTTTTCTGTCTGTTTTCTGAATTATCCGTGCAATAAAAAAATACCCTGAAAATAGAAGTTCTCCGAATGCCCCAAAATTTAAATATGATTTTTTCTGGAATATTTGAGAATATCTGGCACTGAGAACAGAGCAGGGGGATCAAGCACCTGGCCACGAGGGTCCAGGGCGCGCCCCCCTGCCTCGTGGGCCCACGGTGGCTCCCCTCCACTTATTCCAGCCACCATACACTTCTTCTTCCTCCCAAAAAAAATCACCAACCAGCTCAAGCACGAGTTCTAGCTCACTTTGCTGCGATTTTCGATCTCCTAGCTCAAAGCACCTGTCACAAAACTGCTTTGGGGGATTGTTCCTTGGTATGTGACTCGTCCAATGGTCCAATTAGTTTTTGTTCTAGTGCTTTATTTATTGCAAATTTGTGCTGCCTAGGTGACCATGTTCTTGAGCTTGCATGTCAAATTTATATGGTTCCAAGTAGTTCTAATGCATGATATAGTCTCTAGGTACTTGTAGGAGTAGTTGCTATCAATTTTGTTGAGCTTGGTTCACTTTTATTTGAGGTTACTAAAAATTTCAGAAATTTTTAGAAAATAATGAAGAGATTTTTGAGGGGCTCTTCGAGCCGAAGCTCAAAGGATAAGCAAAGTGAAGAAGACAATCGTCCCAAATATAATCTCCCACGCACCACGGAAGTTCGGCCGTGTGAATGGCCTTGTGATGATTTCTTGAGAGCAGCGGGGATTTATGATGATTTTTATGAATTGGCTGAGAATGCAGGCCTCACCGACTTCCTCCGCGACCAACGCGAACAGTATCTCTTACTCACCAATATCTTTGTGCAAAATTTTCATTTCCATTCTAGGAGGTCACCACCTACGGTGGATTTTTATTTATATGATGAGTATAAGGAGATGACCCTTCGTGAATTTTGTGAGGCTTGCAAGTTGCCCTTTCCGTGCAGCGTAGAGGAACCGCATCATGATGATGTGGAGGGGTTTATTGATACAATTGCTGTAGGGGAAACGAGGAAGGTTTCCGACACACGAATCACTAGCATACACTTTCTTGTTCTACGTTACTTTGCTATATTTTCTAGTAGATGCTTAATTGGTCGCGGAAACTGTGGAAACCTGAGTGCCCCTGATATTGTTATTTTGTTCCATGCCCTGTTTCGGGATGATTCATTTAGTATGGGCGCTATTATTGCAAAGCGGTTAAACCTTAACCGTACTAAGGGCCCCATCTTGGGAGGCATCTTCGCCTCGCGCCTCGCTGCATACTATAACATACCTATTAGGCATTATGTGAAAGAAGAAAAATTGCTGCCTTCTGTTTTTCTAGACTATAAGAGTATGGTAGCGCATGATTTTATTGTTAAGAATAGGGAAAAGGCGCTTAAGTACAAATTAATATTTGGTAAAAATCACCCTGAGACTATTACCCTGCCAGCTCCTTCGTTGTTTGATTTGTTTGCAGGCAAGTATCTCGTTCCACTGGCGGCCATCCACGCCTACCGAAACCCAACATCAGCTACAGAGCCAGAGCCGGAACCACAATTTGATCCTCCATGACAGTTAGATTACCAGTGGGATCCGGAGATGATTGCCAACCAATGGCAATCCGAGGCTTCATCTCAGTACGACCCCAACTATAACTATGGATATCCGACAGGCCAGTCGTGGCAATAAACCAACTTAGGCCAAAAGCCTAAGCTTGGGGGAGTACGTATTTCCCGCCGACATTACATTTATGTTCACACACTCATGCTAGTTGTCAGTGCTCATACTCTTTCATTGTACTATCCATGCTAGTTTATTTTCCTTTTTTATGCTTTCTTCTTGTGTGTTTGAAAAACCTTAAGAAAAAACCAAAAAAATTAGTTGTAGATTTTAGCTAGTTTACTTTCCTTGCTGTAGAAGTAATAATTAAAAGAAAACCCAAAAAGATTTCCTGTTCTTCTTTTGCTTGTTGGGAGCTTTCCCGTGTAAATAGTTTTTATTTCTTTTCTTTTCTTTGGGGGTCGATAGGAGAAGACCATGATGAAATTGTTGAAGTGGCTCTTATATGCATTATTGTTGATTTAACCGAGAGCCCATATTGCCTTATCTTCTCCTGTTTATTGAATGCTTGCAGATTCCAGCTTAGTCCAAGGCACCTGCACTATTATTATTATTCACATCAGTCGGTCGTGCAAGTGAAAGGCAATTATGACGATATATGATGGACTGATTGAGATGAGAAAAGCTGGTATGAACTCGACCTCTCTTGTTTTTGTAAATATGATTAGTTCCTCGTTCCTGATTCAGCCTATTATGAATAAACATGTTTGCATTGACAATTTGATATTATAGTTACTTATCCCATGCTTAATTAGCTGGGAGTTTATAATGGTTTACCTTGCGTGCCAACATGCTATTAAAATGGTTGTGATGTGGTATGATAGGGTGGTATCCTCCTTTAAATGAGTCAAGTGGCTGGACTTGGCACATGTTCACACATGTAGTTGAAACAAAACCAACATAGCCTTCATGATATTTATGTTCATGGTGGATTATATCCTACTCATGCTTGCACTCAATGTTCATTTTTAATGCATGTTCATGACTGTTGTCGCTCTCTAGCTGGTCGCTTCCCAGTCTTTTGCTAGCCTTCACCTGTACTAAGCGGGAATACTGCTTGTGCATCCAATCCCTTAAACCCCAAAGTTATTCCAGATAAGTCCACCATACCTTCCTATATGCGGTATCTACCTGCCGTTCCAAGTAAATTTGTATGTGCCAAACTCTAAACCTTCAAATGAAATGCTGTTTTGTATGCTCGAATAGCTCATGTATCAACTAGGGCTGTCCGTATCTTCCATGTTAGGCGGGTTATTCTCAAGAGGAGTGGACTCCGCTCCTCACTCACGAGAAAATGGCTGGTCACCGGGATGCCTAGTCCCATGCTTTAAGCAAATCAAATCAAAATAATTACAAACAAAAGCCCCCCAGGATTGTTGTTAGTTGGACGGTACCCCGTTGTTTCGAATGGCCGTGGAGTGTGCTTGTTGGTGGCGGGGGAGTATAAAGTTTACCATTCTGTTTGGGAACCGCCTATAATGTGTGTAGCATGGAAGATATCGCCATCTCTCGGTTGTTATGTTGACAATGAAAGTATGCCGCTCAAAATATTATTTATCTCTATTTTAAAAATCGAACTCTGGCACCTCTACAAATCCCTGCTTCCGTCTGCGAAGGGCCTATCTATTTACTTTTATGCTGAGTCATCACCCTCTTATTAAAAAGCACCAGCTGGAGAGCACCGCTGTCATTTGCATTCATTACTATTAATTTTTATTGGGTATGACTATGATTGGATCTCTTTTACCATGAATTACAATGTCTAGTTAGTCCTTGATCTTTAAAGGTGCTCTGCATTTATGTTTTGTGGTCTCAGAAAGGGCTAGCGAGATACCATCTTGTTACATCATATTATGATTGTTTTGAGAAAGTGTTGTCATCCGAGATTTATTATTATTGCTCGCTAGTTGATTATGCCATTGATATGAGTAAACATGAGACCTAAGTGTTATTGTGAATATGGTTAGTCATAATCTTTGCTGAAAACATGAATGCTGGCTTTACATATTTACAACAACAAGAGCAAACAGAGTTTGTAAAAGTTTTTCTTTATCACTTTCAGTTTGTCAACAGAATTGCTTGAGGACAAGCAAAGGTTTAAGCTTGGGGGAGTTGATACGTCTCCGTTGCATCTACTTTTCCAAACACTTTTGCCCTTGTTTTGGACTCTAACCTGCATGATTTGAATGGAACTAACCCGGACTGACGCTGTTTTCAGCAGAATTGCCATGGTGTTAGTTTTGTGCAGAAACAAAAGTTCTCGGAATGACCTGAAAATTCACGGAGATTATTTTTGGAAATAATAAAACCTACTCGCAAAAGAATCAAGGCCAGGGGGCCCACACCCTGTCCAAGAGGGTGGGAGGC
The DNA here is from genome assembly GCF_018294505.1 of Triticum aestivum. Taxonomy (NCBI): domain Eukaryota; kingdom Viridiplantae; phylum Streptophyta; class Magnoliopsida; order Poales; family Poaceae; genus Triticum; species Triticum aestivum. The sequence continues at coordinate 24,940,158 of NC_057811.1, read as the reverse complement.
GCGCCTGCCCCCTGGGCACGCCCCCTGCCTCGTCGGCCCCCTGGAGCTCCACCGACCTCAACTCCAACTCCATATATTCGTGTTCGGGGAGAAAAAAATCAGAGAGAAGGATTCATCGCGTTTTACGATACGGAGCCGCCGCCAAGCCCTAATCTCTCTTGGGAGGGCTGATCTGGAGTCTGTTCGGGGCTCCGGAGAGGGGAATCCGTCGTCGTCGTCATCATCAACCATCCTCCATCACCAATTTCATGATGCTCACCGTCGTGCGTGAGTAATTCCATCGTAGGCTTGCTGGACGGTGATGGGTTGGATGAGATCTATCATGTAATCGAGTTAGTTTTGTTAGGGTTTGATCCCTAGTATCCACTATGTTTTGAGATTGATGTTGCTATGACTTTGCTATGCTTAATGCTTGTCGCTAGGGCCCGAGTGCCATGATTTCAGATCTGAACCTGTTATGTTTTCATGAATATATGTGAGTTCTTGATCCTATCTTGCAAGTCTATAGTCACCTACTATGTGTTATGATCCGGCAATCCCGAAGTGATAATAATCGGGACCACTCCCGGTGATGACCGTAGTTTGAGGAGTTCATGTATTCACTATGTGTTAATGCTTTGGTCCGGTACTCTATTAAAAGGAGGCCTTAATATCCCTTAGTTTTCGCTAGGACCCCGCTGCCACGGGAGGGTAGGACAAAAGATGTCATGCAAGTTCTTTTCTATAAGCACGTATGACTATATTCGGAATACATGCCTACATTACATTGATGAATTGGAGCTAGTTCTGTGTCACCCTATGTTATAACTGTTACATGAATAATCGCATCCGGCATAATTCTCCATCACCGATCCAATGCCTACGAGCTTTTCACATATTGTTCTTCGCTTATTTACTTTACCGTTGCTACTGTTACAATCACTACAAAACCCAAAAATATTACTTTTTCTATCGTTACCTTTGCCACTGTCACCATTACTATCATACTACTTTGCTACTAAATACTTTGCTGCAGATATTAAGTTATCCAGGTGTGGTTGAATTGACAACTCAACTGCTAATACTTGAGAATATTCTTTGGCTCCCCTTGTGTGGAATCAATAAATTTGGGTTGAATAATCTACCCTCGAAATCTTTTGCGATCCCCTATACTTGTGGGTTATCAGTTACGCATTATCGTCCACACAAGGTGGTGAACTCAGATGTCAATGTGCGCTACACGGTTGCATGTGCATGTGAAGATGAAATATGTCCGTGGATTGTGCGTGCAAGACCATGGAAAGGAGGTCCAACTTGGCATGTAGTGAGTTGTGTGGCAACTCACATGTGCCAAGGCAAAAGGGTGGATGGCAAGATTGTGTCCCAAGATCACAAACAACTCATGTCCGAGTTCATCGGTTACAGGCTCTCCAACTCAATATGCACACTTCCAACAATGAGCGTCCAACATGTCATTGACCTTGTGAAAGCCATCTTTCATTACAAGGTGAAGTACGGCAAGGCATGGAAGGCGAAGCAAGCCGCATTTAAGATGTTGTATGGTACTTGGGAGGAAGCATACAACTGAATCCCTAGGTTGTTGTTAGCCATGGCCGCGACAAACCCGGGCATGGTTCATGTGGTCAAGCCTCATGGGCACCAAACAACGGTTCGTGAAGGAAGGAAAGTCCGAGTATTTGGCCATGCATTTTGGGTGTTCGAGCAATGCGTGAGGGCTTTCGAACACTGTAGGCCGGTCATCGCAGTTGATGGCACGTTCTTGACCGGACAATACAAGGGCACCTTGTTGGTTGTGATAGCAAGTGATGCCAACAACCGGGTGTTGCCATTGGCATTTGCTTTGGTTGAGGTGGAGAACAATGACAACTGGGAGTGGTTTTTGCGTCTTTTGAGGAAGAAGGTGTTACCCGCTCAAAGGGAAATTTGTGTCATATCGGATCGGCATCCAGGAATTCTTAATGCGGTGGAGATTGACATTCCCGGGCATGCTCCATTGCACCATCGATGGTGCATGAGGCACTTTTGTTCGAACTTCTATAGGGCATGTGGCCTTAAGGAGTTGGCCGATGATCTTCAAGATTGTTGCCTCGCTTTCTCTGACAAGCGCTTCGCCACTTTGTAAAACAAATTGCTCGCACACAAAAAACTTGATCCCGGGTGTCAAGACTTTCTCAATAGGCACATTCAATACCGGAACAAGTGGGCACGTGCTTTTGATGAAGATGGCCGGAGATACGGTCAACTGACAAGCAATATGGCCGAATGCTTCAATAAGGTGCTCAAAGGTGCACGTGGATTACCCGTGACGGCAATAGTTCAATACACATTCGACAAGATGAATGCGTACTTTGTAAAGTACTCGATGGAAACGGATGCACAGATAGCGGGTGAGAACCCGCGCAAGTACAAGTACAAGTTCCCGGAAACTTTGTAAAGTACTCGATGGAAACGGATGAACTTTGTATAGGTCTTACTTGGCACAAACACTAATTGAAACATAAAACCACATCTAAACAGAGGCTAGATGAATTATTTATTACTAAACAGAACCAAACAGCAAGAAACAAAAATAAAATTGGGTTGCCTCCCAACAAGTGCTAACGTTTAACGCCCCTAGCTAGGCATGATGATTTCAATGATGCTCACATAGAAGATAAGAATTGAAACATAAAGAGAGCATCATAAAGAATATGACTAGCACATTTAAGTCTAACCCACTTCCAATGCATAGGGATTTTGTGAGCAAACAACTTATGGGAACAATAATCAACTAGCATAGGAAGGCAAAACAAGCATAACTTTAAAACTTTAAGCACATAGAGAGGAAACTTGATATTATTGCAATTCCTACAAGTATATATTCCTCCCTCATAATAATTTTCAGTAGCATCATGAATGAATTCAACAATATAACCAGAACCTAAAGCGTTCTTTTCATGATCTACTTGCATAGAAAATTTACTACTCTCCACATAAGCAAAATTCTTCTCATTCGGAATAGTGGGAGTATCATAAGAGACTTGAATACTATCAATTGTTTCCACATTAAAAGAGTAATGTTCAGAAAAAGGGTAATCATAATCATGACAAGTTTTATAAATATAATCATCACTACTTTTTATAGCATAAGTTTCATCACAATAATCATCATAAGTAGCAACTTTGTTCTCATCATAATCGATTGAAACCTCTTCCAAGATAGTGGACTCATCACTAAATAAAGTCATGACCTCTCCAAATCCACTCTCATAAATATTATAAGATTCAACATCCTCCAAAATAGTGGGATCAATACTTCCTAAAGTTGACACTCTTCCAAACCCACTTTCATCAACATAATCATCATAAGTAGGAGGCATGCTATCATCATAACAAATTTGCATATCAAAACTTGGGAGGCTAAAAACATCATCTTCATTAAACATAGCATCCCCAAGCTTGGGACAAACATTAATTTCAGCAAATATATTCTCAAATATGTCATTCTCATCAAACATGGCTTCCCCAAGCTTGGGCCTTTTCGTATCATAAGCATGATCACTCTCATCATTAATAGTATGGATAGCACCAATAGTATAGCAATTATCATCATCACGATGAGTAGTAGGAGCAACATCATTTGTGAGGGATACCTTTTTACCTTTGCTTCTCCGTCTTTTCTTTTTCTTCTTCACATCATGTGTGGGTTTAATCCTCTTTTTGGAGCTCATTATTAATGAGATTGGTTGAATAGAAGGCTCCTCCTCGTTACCTCATTCATCATAAGAAATAATAGGAGGATATTGGGAAGTCTCTTCCCTTTCATTAGTATGCTCTTCATCTTCTATTTGTTTTCTTTTCTTTATGTAATTGGCAATATAGGGATTTTCAATGCAATTCACCGCACAATACATATAAATTTCCTCTAGATCAATATCAAGGAATTTCTCAAGGTTAAATTTTAGAATGCCCTCACTTGCACGTTTCATTTCTTCATAACCCAAAAGCAAACTAAGTTCATTATGATGTGCAAGGGAAATCAAATCATCATAATTTTTGGACATGATTCGATCATGAAACAATTTGCATCGGAGATTTAAATGACCATGTTCATTGCAAAGTTCACAAGTATGGCCAAGATATTTTAAATTTTCAGCACTAAATCTAGCCTTTCTTGCAACCATTTAGTTTCTAAATACTTATGCCTTTTGCAAAATCTATCTTCCCTATTTGGTGTGTACTTGCAAACTCTATGCACTCCAAAAAAAACAACATGCTTATAAGAGACATTTTCATCATGAATAGTGGAATCATCATTAGTACCATGGATATTCAAAGAGTTCATACTAACAACATTGCAATCATGCTCATCATTCAAAGATTTAGTGCCAAAATTTTTAATGCATTCTTATTCTAACACTTTGGCACAATTTTCCTTTCCATCATACTCACGAAAGATATTAAAAAGATGAAGCATATGAGGCAACCTTAATTCCATTTTTTGTAGTTTTCTTTTATAGACTAAACTAGTGATAAAACAAGAAACTAGAAGATTCGATTGCAAGATCAAAAGATATACCTTCAAGCACTCACCTCCCCGGCAATGGCGCCAGAAAAGAGCTTGATGTCTACTACGCAACCTTCTTCTTGTAGACGTTGTTGGGCCTCCAAGTGCAGAGGTTTGTAGGACAGTAGCAACTTTCCCTCAAGTGGATGACCTAAGGTTTATCAATCCGTAGGAGGCGTAGGTTGAAGATGGTCTCTCTCAAACAACCCTGCAACCAAATAACAAAGAGTCTCTTGTGTCCCCAACACACCCAATACAATGGTAAATTGTATAGGTGCACTAGTTCGGCGAAGAGATGGTGATACAAGTGCAATATGGATGGTAGATATAGGTTTTTGTAATCTGAAAATATAAAAACAGCAAGGAAACTAATGATAAAAGTGAGCACAAACGGTATTGCAATGCGTTGAAACAAGGCCTAGGATTCATACTTTCACTAGTGCAAGTTCTCTCAACAATAATAACATAATTGGATGATATAACTATCCCTCAACATGCAACAAAGAGTCACTCCAAAGTCACAAATAGCGGAGAACAAACGAAGAGATTATGGTAGGGTACGAAACCACCTCAAAGTTATCCTTTCTGATCGATCTATTCAAGAGTCCGTAGTAAAATAACACGAAGCTATTCTTTTCGTTCAATCTATCATCGAGTTCATACTAGAATAACACCATAAGACACAAATCAACCAAAACCCTAATGTCACCTAGATACTCCAATGTCACCTCAAGTATCCATGGGTATGATTATACGATATGCATCACACAATCTCAGATTCATCTATTCAAACCAACACAAAGTACTTCAAAGAGTGCCCCGAAGTTTCTACCGGAGAGTCAAGACGAAAACGTGTGCCAACCCCTATGCATAGGTTCATGGGCGGAACCCGCAAGTTGATCACCAAAACATACATCAAGTGGATCAATAGAATACCCCATTGTCACCACGGGTATCCCACGCAAGACATACATCAAGTGTTCTCAAATCCTTAAAGACTCAATTCGATAAGATAACTTCAAAGGGAAAACTCAATCCATTACAAGAGAGTAGAGGGGGAGAAACATCATAAGATCCAACTATAATAGCAAAGCTCGCGATACATCAATATCGTACCACCTCAAGAACACAAGAGAGAGAGAGATAAAACACATAGCTACTGGTACATACCCTCAGCCCCGAGGGTGAACTACTCCCTCCCCGTCATGGAGAGCGCCGGGATGATGAAGATGGCCATAGGTGAGGGATCCCCCCTCCGGCAGGGTGCCGGAACAGGGTCCCGATTGGTTTTTGGTGGCTACAAAGGCTTGCGGCAGCGGAACTCTCGATCTATTCAGTTCCTCGATGTTTTTAGGGTATATGGATAGATATAGGCGAAAGAAGTCGACCAGGGGAGCCACGAGGGGCCCACGAGGGTGGAGGGCACGCCCAGGGGGGTGGGCGCGCCCCCTGCCTTGTGCCTTCCTCGTTGCTTCCCTTACGTACACTCCAAGTCTTCTGGATTGCTTCTATTCCAAAAATAACTTTCTCGAAGGTTTCATTCCGTTTGGACTCCGTTTGATATTCCTTTTCTGCGAAACACTGAAACAAGGGAAAAACAGAACCTGGCACTGGGCTCTGGGTTAATAAGTTAGTCCCAAAAATAATATAAAAGTATATAATAAATCCCATTAAACATCCAAGATGGATAATATAATAGCATGAATACTTCATAAATTATAGATACGTTGGAGACGTATCAGCATCCCCAAACTTAATTCCTGCTCGTCCTCGAGTAGGTAAATGATAAAAGAGATAATTTATGAAGTGTGAATGCTAGAAGGTGCACAAGTTTGATCAATGATAATTTCAATCACCTTTTCTAGCATCATCATATGTCATAACAGTAGCTCAAAACTTTTCTTGATCAAGTAACAAACTATTCACATGTTAAAGGATAGATCATAAACTTTCTTGAAAACTAACAAATCGTCTTATTAGTCATCAAACAATTACAATTCATCTTATTTTCAGGAAGAGTCTATGTCAGAGCTTTGATTTAGCAAACTCCACATACTCAACTATCATTTAGTCTTTCACAATTGCTAACACTCACGCGATATTTATGGGTTCAAAGTTTTAATCGGACACAGAGAAGATAGGGGCTTATAGATTCGCCTCCCAACCTTTTACCTCAAGGGTAATGTCAACAATAATAGTTCATGATGCCTTACATACAATTGGATATATATATATATCAGAATCTTTCCAACACAATGTGCTTGCCAAAGGATAAAATGTAAAAAGGAAAGGTGAAGATCACCATGACTCTGGCATAAGGTAAAAGACAAGAATAAAAGATAGGCCCTTCGCAGAGGGAAGCAGAGGTTGCCATGCGCTTTTATAGTTGGATGCACAAAATCTTAATGCGAGGGAACGTCAATTTATATTGCCACTTGTGATAGGGACCTTTATTATGCAGTCCGTCGCTTTTATTTCTTCCATATCACAAGATCGTATAAAGCTTATTTTCTCCACACTAAAAGATCATACATATTTAGAGAGCAATTTTTATTGCATGCACCGATCACAACTTACTTGAAGGATCTTACTCAATCCATAGGTAGGTATGGTGGACTCTCATGGCAATACTGGTTTAAGGGATGTTTGGAAGCACAAGTAGTATCTCTACTTGGTGCAAGGAATTTGGCCAGCATGAGGGGGAAAGGCAAGTTCAACGTGTTGGGCGATCCATGACAATATACTTTATTTCGGATATAAGAAAACATAACCCATTATGTTGTCTTCCTTGTCCAACATCAACCTTTTAGCATGTCATATTTTAATGAGTGCTCACAATTACAAAAGATGTCCAAGATAGTACATTTATATGTGAAATCTCTCTTCCTTCAATATTCTTTCATGAATTGTTCAAGTGACCAATACAATGTTTGCTAACCTTCAATAAATTTACCACCTCTACTTCTTATATGTGAAGTCATTACTCCCCATGGGATAAGCATATGAAACATATATAATTTCAGATTTATGATATTCAAATCATTGAACCATTTACTCGTAGGATATAAGTGAAGCACACGAGTAAATGACAAACTACTCCAAAAAGATACAAGTGAAGATGAATGAGTAGTTAAATAATTATGTAGCTATGTGAAGACTCCCTCTCTCATTTAAGAATTTCAGATCTTGGTATTTTATTCAAACAGCAACCAAAGCTAAAGAAAATAAAATGACGCTCCAAGCAAAACACATATCATGTGGTGAATAAAAATATAGCTCCAAGTAAAGCTACCGATGAAAGAAGACGAAAGAGGGGATGCCATCCGGGGCATCCCCAAGCTTAGGCTCTTGGTTGTCCTTGAATATTACCTTGGGGTGCCTTGGGCATCCCCAATCTTAGGCTCTTGCCACTCCTTATTCCATAGTCCATCGAATCTTTACCCAAAACTTGAAAACTTCACAACACAAAACTCAACAGAAAACTCGTGAGCTCCGTTAGCGAAACAAAACAAAACAACACTTCAAGGTACTGTAATGAACTCATTCTTTATTTGTATTGGTGTTAAATCTACTGTATCCAACTTCTCTATGGTTTATAAACTATTTTACTAGCCATATATTCATCAAAATAAGAAAACAACACACGAAAAAAGAATCTGTCAAAAACAGAATAGTCTGTAGTTATTTGTAACTAACGCAAACTTCTGGAACTCAGAAAAATGTACCAAAATAGGACGACCTATAAAATTTGTTTATTGATCAGCACCAATTGGAATCAATATTTTATCACGTTCTGGTGAATTTTAACAATTGTTTTCGTGAACAGAAAGTTTCTGGAATTTTCAGCAAGATCAAATAACTATCATCCAAGAAGATCCTATAGGTCTTACTTGGCACAAACACTAACTAAAACATAAAACCACATCTAAACAGAGGCTAGATGAATTATATATTACTAAACAGAACCAAAAATCAAGAAACAAAAATAAAATTGGGTTGCCTCCCAACAAGCGCTAACGTTTAACGCCCCTAGCTAGGCATGATGATTTCAATGATGCTCACATAAAAGATAAGAATTGAAACATAAAGAGAGCATCATAAAGAATATGACTAGCACATTTAAGTCTAACCCACTTCCTATGCATAGGGATTTTGTGAGGAAACAACTTATGGGAACAATAATCAACTAGCATAGGAAGGCAAAACAAGCATAACTTTAAAACTTTAAGCACATAGAGAGGAAACTTGATATTATTGCAATTCCTACAAGTATATATTCCTCCCTCATAATAATTTTCAGTAGCATCATGAATGAATTCATAAATATAACCACATAAGCAAAATTCACTTAAGCAAAATTCTTCTCATTCGGAATAGTGGGAGTATCATAGAAAATTTACTACTTGCATAGAAAATTTACTACTCTCCACATAAGCAAAATTCTTCTCATTCGGAATAGTGGGAGTATCATAAGAGACTTGAATACTATAAATTGTTTCCACATTAAAAGATTAGTGTTAAGAAAAAGGGTGATCATAATCATGACAAGCTTTGTTCTCATCATAATCGATTGAAACCTCTTCCAAGATAGTGGACTCATCACTAAATAAAGTCATGACCTCTCCAAATCCACTTCCATAAATATTATAAGATTCAACATCCTCCAAAATAGTGGGATCAATACTTCCTAAAGTTGACACTCTTCCAAACCCACTTTCATCAACATAATCATCATAAGTAGGAGGCATGCTATCATCATAACAAATTTGCATATCAAAATTTGGGAGGCTAAAAACATCATCTTCATTAAACATAGCATCCCCAAGCTTGGGACAAACATTAATTTCAGCAAATATATTCTCAAATATGTCATTCTCATCAAACATGGCTTCCCCAAGCTTGGGCCTTTTCGTATCATAAGCATGATCACTCTCATCATTAATAGTATGGATAGCACCAATAGTATAGCAATTATCATCATCACGATGAGTAGTAGGAGCAACATCATTTGGGAGGGATACATTTTTACCTTTGCTTCTCCGTCTTTTCTTTTTCTTCTTCACATCATGTGTGGGTTTAATCCTCTTTTTGGAGCTCCTTATTAATGAGATTGGTTGAATAGAAGGCTCCTCCTCGTTACCTCATTCATCATAGGAAATAATAGGAGGATATTGGGAAGTCTCTTCCCTTTCATTAGTATTCTCTTCATCTTCTATTTGTTTTCTTTTCTTTATGTAATTGGCAATATAGGGATTTTCAATGCAATTCACCGCACAATACATATAAATTTCCTCTAGATCAATATCAAGGAATTTCTCAAGGTTAAATTTTGGAATGCCCTCAGCTGCACGTTTCATTTCTCCATAACCCAAAAGAAAACTAAGTTCATTATGATGTGCAAGGGAAATCAAATCATCACAATTTTTGAACACGATTCGATCATGAAACAATTTGCATCGGAGATTTAAATGACCATGTTCATTGCAAAGTTCACAAGTATGGCGAAGATATTTTAAATTTTCAGCACTAACATCTAGCCTTTCTTGTAACCATTTAGTTTCTAAATACTTATGCCTTTTGCAAAATCTATCTTCCCTATTTGGTGTGTACTTGCAAACTCTATGCACTCCACAAAAATCGACATGCTTATAAGAGACATTTTCATCATGAATAGTGCAATCATCATTAGTACCATGGATATTCAAAGAGTTCTAACAACATTGCAACCATGCTCATCATTCAAAGATTTAGTGCCAAACATTTTAATGCATTCTTCTTCTAACACTTTGGCACAATTTTCCTTTCCATCATACTCACGAAAGATATTAAAAAGATGAAGCATATGAGGCAACCTTAATTCCATTTTTTTGTAGTTTTCTTTTATAGACTAAACTAGTGATAAAACAAGAAACGAGAAGATTCGATTGCAAGATCTAAAGATATACCTTCGAGCACTCACCTCCCCGGCAACGGCGCCAGAAAAGAGCTTCATGTCTACTACGCAACCTTCTTCTTGTAGGCTTTGTTGGGCCTCCAAGTGCAGAGGTTTGTAGGACAGTAGCAAATTTCCCTCAAGTGGATGACGTAAGGTTTATCAATCCGTGGGAGGCGTAGGTTGAAGATGGTCTCTCTCAAACAACCCTGCAACCAAATAACAAAGAGTCTCTTGTGTCCCCAACACACCCAATACAATGGTAAATTGTATAGGTGCACTAGTTCGGCGAAGAGATGGTGATACAAGTGCAATATGGATGGTAGATATAGGTTTTTGTAATCTGAAAATATAAAGACATCAAGGAAACTAATGATAAAAGTCAGCACCAACGGTATTGCAATGCGTTGAAACAAGGCCTAGGGTTCATACTTTCACTAGTGCAAGTTATCTCAACAATAATAACATAATTGGATCATATAACTATCCCTCAACATGCAACAAAGAGTCACTCCAAAGTCACTAATAGCAGAGAACAAACGAAGAGATTATGGTAGGGTATGAAACCACCTCAAAGTTATCCTTTCTGATCGATCTATTCAAGAGTCCGTAGTAAAATAACACGAAGCTATTCTTTTCGTTCAATCTATCATCGAGTTCGTACTAGAATAACACCTTAAGACACAAATCAACCAAAACCCTAATGTCACCTAGATACTCCAATGTCACCTCAAGTATCCGTGGGTATGATTATACGATATGCATCACACAATCTCAGATTCATCTATTCAAACCAACACAAAGTACTTCAAAGAGTGCCCCAAAGTTTCTACTGGAGAGTCAAGACGAAAACGTGTGCCAACCCCTATGCATAGGTTCATGGGGGGAACCCGCAAGTTGATCACCAAAACATACATCAAGTGGATCAATAGACTACCCCGTTGTCACCACGGGTATCCCACGCAAGACATACATCAAGTGTTCTCAAATCCTTAAAGACTCAATTCAATAAGATAATTTCAAAGGGAAAACTCAATCCATTACAAGAGAGTAGAGGGGGGAGAAACATCATAAGATCCAACTATAATAGCAAAGCTCGCGATACATCAAGATTGTACCACCTCAAGAACACGAGAGAGAGAGATCAAACACATAGCTACTGGTACATACCCTCAGCCCCGAGGGTGAACTACTCCCTCCTCGTCATGGGGAGCGCCGGGATGATGAAGATGGCCACAGGTGAGGGATCCCCCCTCCGGTAGGGTGCCGGAACAGGGTCCCGATTCGTTTTTGGTGGCTACAGAGGCTTGCGGCGGCGGAACTCCCGATCTATTCTGTTCCCCGATGTTTTTAGGGTATATGGATATATATAGGCGAAAGAAGTCGGTCAGGGGAGCCACGAGGGGCCCATGAGGGTGGAGGGCGCGCCTAGGGGGTGGGCGCGCCCCCTGCCTCGTGCCTTCCTCGTTGCTTCCCTTACGTACACTCCAAGTCTTCTGGATTGCTTCCGTTCCAAAAAAAACTTTCCCGAAGGTTTCATTCCGTTTGGACTCCGTTTGATATTCCTTTTCTGCAAAACACTGAAACAAGGGAAAAACAAAAACTGGCACTGGGCTCTGGGTTAATAAGTTAGTCCCAAAAATAATATAAAAGTGTATAATAAAGCCCATTAAACATCCAAGATGGATAATATAATAGCATGAATACTTCATAAATTATAGATACGTTGGAGACGTATCAACCATCACGACAAGTTCAACATTACTAAGAGCTTCAAGTTCAACATTACCACCAACATAGAGTTCAACATAGAGTGACCATCACGACAAGTTCAACATAGAGTGACCATCACGACAAGTTCAACATTACCACTAACATAGAGTTCAACATAGAGCTACCACCAACATAGAGCTACCATTAAAAATAGAGGACGATGACTAGTTCCTTGAGTGCTTTTTGGCTCCTCCCCCCTCTTGCTGGATATCTTCTTCGCCTTCCTAGGAAGAGCAACCCGCTCCGGCTCCGACTGCGGTTCCTCCACGTCATCCACATCATCATCCAAATAGTCATCCAAAGCCGCCATCCGCGAGGTGCCGATCGTCCTTTTGCCTCTTTGGGTGAAGTCTTCAGGTGTGTACTTGTTGATTCCCTTCCTAGGCTTTAACTCGTATGCAGACCGAACCTGGTACGTCCCCAAGGTCATATCATCAGCAACCTATGCATCAACAAAAGATATGGAAAGACCGTGTGTGAGGATATAGTTAGCAATGCATCCACAATTGGATATATGCTCAAGCCATACCTCTTGGGTGACCACACCCACATCCTCATCCTCCAAAGGATCAACATGGCCCTGGCCCAAAGTGGGATCTGATGGTGTCGCCGACCTAGACCATTTTGGTGATACATACTCGGGGTCACGACAACCGAACAGGTTTGATAGCTGCCTTAACTTTTGGCCCTGGCGCTGCAACATGTACAAGTGAACGAGAAATCGAACGTAGCAACACATGTTAAGTTCTAGTTTGAAGGAGATGTGAACCTTAATGAATGCTCGAAGTGCACCTTCCCCATCGCTTTTGCCAACCGGGGTTGTTTCCAGAATAGTCTCGGTCTCATCAGCTGCTTTCTTGATCTGAGCACGCTTGATACGTCTCCAACGTATCTACTTTTCCAAACACTTTTTCCCTTGTTTGGGACTCTAACTTGCACTATTTGAATGGAACTAACCCGGATTGACGCTGTTTTCAGCAGAATTGCCATGGTGTTATTTATGTGCAGAAACAAAAGTTCTCGGAATGACCTGAAACTTCACGGAGATTATTTTTGGAAATAATAAAAAATACTAGCAAAAGAATCAAGGCCAGGGGGCCCACACCCTTTCCACGAGGGTGGGGGGCGCGCCTGCCCCCCTGGGCGCGCCCCCTGCCTCGTGGGCCCCCTGGAGCTCCACCGACCTCAACTCCAACTCAATATATTCGTGTTCGGGGAGAAAAAAAATCAAAGAGAAGGATTCATCGCGTTTTACGATATGGAGCTGCCGCGAAGCCCTAAACTCTCTCGGGGGGGGGGGGCTGATCTTGAGTCCGTTCGGGGCTCCAGAGAGGGGAATCCGTCGCCGTCATCATCATCAACCATCCTCCATCACCAATTTCATGATGCTCACCGCCGTGCGTGAGTAATTCCATCGTAGGCTTGCTGGACGGTGATCGGTTGGATGAGATCTATCATGTAATCGAGTTAGTTTTGTTAGGGTTTGATCCCTAGTATCCACTATGTTCTAAGATTGATGTTGCTATGACTTTGCTATGCTTAATGCTTGTCACTAGGGCCCGAGTGCCATGATTTCAGATCTGAACCTATTATGTTTCCATGAATATATGTGAGTTCTTGATCCTATCTTGCAAGTCTATAGTCACCTACTATGTGTTATGATCTGGCAACCCCAAAGTGACAATAATCGGGACCACTCCCGGTGATGACCGTAGTTTGAGGAGTTCATGTATTCACTATGTGTTAATGCTTTGGTCCGGTACTCTATTAAAAGGAGGCATTAATATCCCTTAGTTTCCGCTAGGACCCCGCTGCCACGGGAGTGTAGGACAAAAGATGTCATGCAAGCTCTTTTCCATAAGCACGTATGACAATATTCGGAATACATGCCTACATTACATTGATGAATTGGAGCTAGTTCTGTGTCACCCTATGTTATGACTGTTACATGATGAACTGCATCCGGCATAATTCTCCATCACCGATCCAATGCCTACGAGCTTTTCACATATTGTTCTTCGCTTACTTACTTTTCTGTTGCTACTATTACAATCACTACAAAACCCAAAAATATTACTTTCACTACCGTTACCGTTACTTCCATATTACTTTGATACTAAATACTTTGCTGCAGATACTAAGTTATCCAGGTGTGGTTGAATTGACAACTCAACTGCTAATACTTGAGAATATTCTTTGGCTCCCCTTGTGTCGAATCAATAAATTTGGGTTGAATACTCTACCCTCGAAAACTGTTGCAATCCCCTATACTTTTGGGTTATCAAGACTATTTTCTGGCGCCGTTGCCGGCGAGCATAGCTCTATTCTTTGAGTCACTTGGGATTTATATCTGCTGGTCACTATGAGGAACTTGAAAGACGAGAAAACTAAAATTTATCCCTCAACTACGAGGGGAGGAAAGGAACTGCCATCTAGCTCTACACTAGGTTCACCTTCTGTTTTGAGTAAACTTGCGACACCTAAACCTGATTCTGCTATTAATTTTGATATGTCGCATGTTATTGATGATGCCACTTCTGCTATGCATGATACTTATGATGAAACTACTTCTATGGTTGATACTACTGTGCCACTTGGTGAATTTCTTGATGAACAACTTGCTAGGGCTAGAGAGAATGAAATTATTGAAACTGATAATATTGATGAAAGTGATGATGAAGACTCTCCCCCTAAGTATGAATTGCATATTGTGCCTGAGGGCTATGTTATGGATGAAAAAACTGCTAGGGACTTTCTTGTTTGCAATGATAGAAGTGATCTTAAGAAATTATTAGATAAGCTGAAACAAAAAACGTTGAATGCTAGAATGAAATATTATCCTGCTTATGCTACTTCACCTATCTTTGTTACTGATAAGGATTATGGATTCTCTGTTGATCCTGATATAATTACTTTGGTTGAATCTGATCCTTTCTATGGTTATGAATCTAAAACTATTGTGGCACATCTTACTAAATTAAATGATATAGCCACCCTATTCACTAATGATGAGAGAACTCACTACTTTTATATCCTTAAAATATTTCCGTTCTCATTAAAGGGATGCTAAGATATGGTTTAATTCCCTTGATCCTGGTTGTGTGCGTAGTCCCAGGATATGATTTATTAATTCTCTGCTAAATATTTCCCTGCTCATAAGAAACAAGCTGTTTAAGGGATATATATAATTTTGTGCAAATTGAAGAAGAGAGTCTCCCACAAGCTTGGGGGAGGCTTCTCCAATTACTTAATGCTTTGCCTGATCATCCTCTTAAGAAAATTGAAATACTTGATATCTTTTATAATGGACTAACCGATGCTTCCAAGGATCACTTGGATAGTTGTGCTGGTTGTGTTTTCAGGGAAAGAACACCAGATGAAGCTGAAATTCTATTGAATAATATGTTGACTAATGAAAATAATTGGACACTTCCTGAGCCAACTCCTGAGCCTATTCTTAAACCAACTCCGAAGAAAAGGGGTGTTCTATTTCTCAGTCCTGAAGATATGCAAGAGGCAAAGAAATCTATGAAAGAAAAAGGTATAAACGCTGAAGATGTTAAGAATTTACCTCCGATTGAAGAAATACATGGTCTTAATTTACCGCCTGTTGAAGAAATACACGGTTTTAATCCATCACCTATTGAGGAAACACATGGTCTTGATAACTCAACACAGGTAGTAAAGGTAAATTCTCTCTATAGATATGATAAAGCTGAAATCCCTCCTACTAAATTTGCTAGCCAATGCTTAGATGAGTTTGATGACTTTATGGTTAAGCAAGAAAACTTCAATGCTTATTTTGGTAGGGAATTAAAACGCAATGCTTATATGATTGAACACTTGAGTGATTATATGTCTAGAGTTAAAGGTGACTTAAACTCATTAGTAAACATGCTTCTATGGTTACCAGTGGCTACTAGAACTGGTAGAATGACTCAAGTAGAACAAGTACTTACCACTCAAGTACTTAAAGTAGAACAAGTACTTAAAGCTCAGAATGATCTGCTCAATGAATTGAATAGTAAGAATAATGACTTTGCTGTTACAGTGGCTACTAGAACTGGTAGAATGACTCAGGAACCTTTGTATCCTGAAGGCCACCCTAAGATAATTGAGCAAGATTCTCAAAGAAATAATGTAGATGCACCTAGTCCTAAAAAGAAGAAAAAGAAAAATGATAGGACTTTGCATGCTTCTAGTGAACCTATTGCTGACACACCTGAGAATCCAAATGATATTTCTATTTCTGATGCTGAAACACAATCTGGTAATGAGCATGAACCTAGTGATAATGTTAATGATGATGTTCATGATGATGCTCAACCTAGTAATGACAATGATGTAGAAATTGAACCTGCTGTTGATCTTGATAACCCACAATCAAAGAATCAACATTATGATAAGAGAGATTTTGTTGCTAGGAAACACGGTAAGGAAAGAGAACCATGGGTTCAGAAACCCATGCCTTTTCCCCCAAACCATCCAAGAAAAAGGATGATGAGGATTTTGAGCGCTTTGCTGAAATGATTAGACCTATCTTTTTGTGTATGCGATTAACTGATATGCTCAAAATGAATCCTTATGCTAAGTATATGAAAGAAATTGTTAGTAATAAAAGAAAGATACTGGAAGCTGAAATTTCCACCATGCTTGCTAATTACACTTTCAAGGGTGGAATATCTAACAAGTTAGGAGATCCAGGAGTACCCACTATACCATGCTCCATTAAAAGAAATTATGTTAAAACTGCTTTATGTGATCTTGGAGCCGGTGTTAGTGTTATGCCTCTCTCTTTATATCGTAGACTTGACTTGAATAAGTTGACACCTACTGAAATATCTTTGCAAATGGCCGATAAATCAACTGCTATACCTGTCGGTATTTGTGAGGATGTGCCTGTTGTGGTTGCAAATGTTACTATTTTAACAGACTTTGTTATTCTTGATATTCCCGAGGACGATAGTATGTCCATTATTCTTGGAAGACCCTTTTTGAATACTGCAGGGGCTGTTATTGATTGCAACTAAGGCAATGCCACTTTTCATGTTAATGGCAATGAGCATACGGTACACATTCTGAGGAAACAACCTCAAGTTCATAGTATCAACTCTATTGGAAAAATTTCCATCGATTAGTTTTGGAGGTTTCAAATTTCCTCTTCCTACTGCCAAGAAGAAATATTATATTCTTATTATTGTGGATGTGCATATCCCCGTTGAGGCAACATAGTGTTATTCGAAATTTCTCTGGTTCCATGTTATTCGGAATGAGTTTGTTAACAAGACTTGATCAACCTTGTTAGTGGATGAAGGAAATATGCCCTAGAGGCAATAATAAAGTTATTATTTATTTGCTTATATCATGATAAATGTTTATTATTCATGCTAGAATTGTATTAACCGGAAACATAATACTTGTGTGAATACATAGACAAACAGAGTGTCACTAGTATGCCTCTACTTGACTAGCTCGTTGATCAAAGATGGTTATGTTTCCTAGCCATTGACATGAGTTGTCATTTGATTAATGGGATCACATCATTAGAAGAATGATGTGATTGACTTGACCCATTCCGTTAGCTTAGCACACGATCGTTTAGTATTCTGCTATTGCTTTCTTCATGACTTATACATGTTCCTATGACTATGAGATTATGCAACTCCAGTTTACCAGAGGAACACTTTGTGTGCTACCAAACATCACAACGTAACTGGGTGATTATAAAGGTGCTCTACAGGTGTCTCCGAAGGTACTTGTTGGGTTGGCGTATTTCGAGATTAGGATTTGTCACTCCGATTGTCAGAGAGGTATCTCTGGGCCCACTTGGTAATGCACATCACTATAAGCCTTGCAAGCATTGCAACTAATGAGTTAGTTGCGGGATGATGTATTACGGAACAAGTAAAGAGACTTGCCGGTAACGAGATTGAACTAGGTATTGAGATACCGACGATGGAATCTCGGGCAAGTAACATACTGATGACAAAGGGAACAACGTATGTTGTTATGCGGTTTGACCGATAAAGATCTTCGTAGAATATGTGGGAGCCAATATGAGCATCCAGGTTCCGCTATTGGTTATTGTCCGGAGACGTCTCGGTCATGTCTACATAGTTCTCGAACCCGTAGGGTCCGCACGCTTAAAGTTTTGATGACAGTTATATTATGAGTTTATATGTTTTGATGTACCGGAGGTAGTTCGGAGTCCCAAATGTGATCACGGACATGACGAGGAGTCTCGAAATGGTTGAGACATGAAGATTGACATATTGGACGACTATATTCGGACACCGGAATGGTTCCGGGGGTTATCGGATATATACCAAAGTACCGGGGGTTACCGGAACCCCCCCGGGGCTTTAATCGGCCTAGATGGGCCTTAGTGGAGAAGAGGAGCGGTGGCCAGGGCAGGCTGCGCGCCCCCTCCCCCTCTAGTCCAAATTGGACAAGGAGGGGGGCGGCGCCCCCCTTTCCTTCCTCTCTCCCTCCTCCTTCACCCCTTCTCTTAATCCAACAAGGAAGGGAGGGAGTTGTGGGCGATATAAGTCATACTGCTTACCAGCATGTCATACTTTGGTTCGGCCGTATTGTTGGATGAAGCGGCCCGGACCGACATTACGCGTACGCTTACGCGAGACTGGTTTTACCGCCGTGCTATGCACACAGGTGACTAGCGGGTGTCAGTTTCTCCAACTTTAGTTGAACCGAGTGTGGCTACGCCTGGTCCTTACAAAGGTTAAAACATCACCAACTTGACAAACTATCATTGTGGTTTTGATGCGTAGGTAAGAATGGTTTTTGCTCAGCCCGTAGCAGCCACGTAAAACTTGCAACAACAAAATAGAGGACATTTAACTTGTTTTTGCAGGGCATGTTGTGATGTGATATGGTCAAGGCATGATGCTAAATTTTATTGTATGAGATGATCATGTTTTGTAACCGAGTTATCGGCAACTGGCAGGAGCCATATGGTTGTCGCTTTATTGTATGCAATGCAAACACCCTGTAATGCTTTACTTTATCACTAAGCGGTAGCGATAGTCGTAGAAGCATAAGTTGGCGAGACGACAACGATGCTACGATGGAGATCAAGGTGTTGCGCTGGTGACGATGGTGATCATGACGGTGCTTCAGAGATGGAGATCACAAGCGCAAGAAGATGATGGCCATATCATATCACTTATATTGATTGCTTGTGATGTTTATCTTTTATGCATCTTATCTTGCTTTGATTGACGGTAGCATTATAAGATGATCTCTCACTAAATTATCAAGGTATAAGCGTTCTCCCTGAGTATGCACCGTTGCGAAAGTTCTTCGTGCTGAGACACCACGTGATGATTGGGTGTGATAGGCTCTACGTTCAAATACAACGGGTGCAAAACAGTTGCACACGCGGAATACTCAGGTTAAACTTGACGAGCCTAGCATATAACAGATATGGCCTCGGAACACTGAGACCGAAAGGTCGAGCGTGAATCATATAGTAGATATGATCAACATACTGATGTTCACCATTGAAACTACTCCATCTCACGTGATGATCGGACATGGTTTAGTTGATTTGGATCACGTGATCACTTAGAGGATTAGAGGGATGTCTATCTAAGTGGGAGTTCTTAAGTAATATGATTAATTGAACTTAAATTTATCATGAACTTAGTACCTGATAGTATTTTTGCTTGTCTATGTTGATTGTAGATAGATGGCTCGTGTTGTTGTTCCGTTGAATTTTAATACGTTCCTTGAGAAAGCAAAGTTGAAAGATGATGGTAGCAATTACACGGACTGGGTCCATAACTTGAGGATTATCCTCATTGCTGCACAGAAGAATTACGTCCTGGAAACACCGCTAGGTGCCAGACCTACTATAGGAGCAACACCAGATGTTATGAACGTCTGACAGAGCAAAGCTGATGACTACTCGATAGTTCAGTGTGCCATGCTTTACGGCTTAGAACCGGGACTTCAACGACGTTTTGAACGTCATGGAGCATATGAGATGTTCCAGGAGTTGAAGTTAATATTTCAAGCAAATGCTCGGATTGAGAGATATGAAGTCTCCAATAAGTTCTACAGCTGTAAGATGGAGGAGAATAGTTCTGTCAGTGAGCATATACTCAAAATGTCTCGGTATAACAATCACTTGATTCAACTGGGAGTTAATCTTCCGGATGATAGCGTCATTGACAGAATTCTTCAATCACTGCCACCAAGCTACAAGAGCTTCGTGATGAACTATAACATGCAAGGGATGGATAAGACAATTCCCGAGCTCTTCGCAATGCTAAAGGCTGCGGAGGTAGAAATCAAGAAGGAGCATCAAGCATTGATGGTCAACAAGACCACCAGTTTCAAGAAAAAGGGCAATGGGAAGAAGAAGGGGAACTTCAAGAAGAACAACAAACAAGTTGCTTCTCAGGAGAAGAAACCCAAGCCTGAACCTAAGCCTGAGACTGAGTGCTTCTACTGCAAACAGACTGGTCACTGGAAGCGGAACTACCCCAAGTATTTGGCGGATAAGAAGGATGGCAAGGTGAACAAAGGTATATGTGATATACATGTTATTGATGTGTACCTTACTAGTGCTCGCAGTAGCACCTGGGTATTTGATACTGGTTCTGTTGCTAATATTTGCAACTCGAAACAGGGACTACGGATTTAGCAAAGATTGGCTAAGGACGAGGTGACGATGCGCGTGGGAAATGGTTCCAAAGTCGATGTGATCGCGGTCGGCACGCTACCTCTACATCTACCTTCAGGATTAGTTTCAGACCTGAATAATTGTTATTTGGTGCCAGCGTTAAGCATGAACATTATATCTGGACCTTGTTTGATGCGAGACGGTTATTCATTTAAATCAGAGAATAATGGTTGTTCTATTTATATGAGTAATATCTTTTATGGTCATGCACCCTTGAAGAGTGGTCTATTTTTGTTGAATCTCGATAGTAGTGATACACATATTCATAATATTGAAGCCAAAAGATGCAGAGTTGATAATGATAGTGCAACTTATTTGTGGCACTGCTGTTTAGGTCATATCGGTGCAAAGCGCATGAAGAAACTCCATACTGATGGACTTTTGGAACCACTTGATTATGAATCATTTGGTACTTGCGAACCGTGCCACATGGGCAAGATGACTAAAATGCCGTTCTTCGGAACTATGGAGCGAGCAACAGATTTGTTGGAAATCATACATACAGATGTATGTGGTCCAATGAATATTGAGGCTCGCGGCGGGTATCGTTATTTTCTCACCTTCATAGATGATTTAAGCAGATATGGGTATATCTACTTAATGAAACATAAGTCTGAAACATTTGAAAAGTTCAAAGAATTTCAGAGTGAAGTTGAAAATCATCGTAACAAGAAAATGAAGTTTCTACGATCTGACCGTGGAGGAAAATATTTGAGTTACAAGTTTGGTCTTCATTTGAAACAATGCGGAATAGTTTCGCAACTCACGCCACCCGGAACACCACAGCGTAATGGTGTGTCCGAACATCGTAATCGTACGTTACTAGATATGGTGCGATCTATGGTGTCTCTTACTGATTTACCGCTATCATTTTGGGGTTATGCTTTAGAGACGGCTGCATTCACGTTAAATAGGGCACCATCAAAATCCGTTGAGACGACGCCTTATGAACTATGGTTTGGCAAGAAACCAAAGTTGTCATTTCTTAAAGTTTGGGGCTGCGATGCTTATGTGAAAAAGCTTCAACCTGATAAGCTCGAACCCAAATCGGAAAAATGTGTCTTCATAGGATACCCAAAAGAGACTGTTGGGTACACCTTCTATCACAGATCCGAAGGCAAGACTTTTGTTGCTAAATTTGGAATCTTTCTAGAGAAGGAGTTTCTCTCGAAAGAAGTGAGTGGGAGGAAAGTAGAACTTGATGAGGTAACTGTACTTGCTCCCTTATTGGAAAGTAGTTCATCACAGAAACCGGTTTCTGTGACACCTACACCAATTAGTGAGGAAGTTAATGATGATGATCATGAAACTTCAGATCAAGTTGTTACTGAACCTCATAGGTCAACCAGAGTAAGATCCGCACCAGAGTGGTACAGTAATCCTGTTCTGGAGGTTATGTTACTAGACCATGACGAACCTACGAACAATGAAGAAGCAATGGTGAGCCCAGATTCCACAAAATGGCTGGAGGCCATGAAATCTGAGATGGGATCCATGTATGAGAACAAAGTGTGGACTTTGGTTGACTTGCCTGATGATCGACAAGCCATTGAGAATAAATGGATCTTCAAGAAGAAGACTGACGCTGACGGTAATGTTACTGTCTATAAAGCTCCACTTGTTGCGAAAGGTTTTCGACAAGTTCAAGGGATTGACTACGATGAGACTTTCTCACCCGTAGCGATGCTTAAGTCTGTCTGAATCATGTTAGCGATTGCCGCATTTTATGATTATGAAATTTGGCAAATGGATGTCAAAACTGCATTCCTGAATGGATTTCTGGAAGAATAGTTGTATATGATGCAACCGGAAGGTTATGTTGATCCAAAAGGAGCTAACAAAGTGTGCAAGCTCCAGCGATCCATTTATGGACTGGTGCAAGCCTCTCGGAGTTGGAATAAACGCTTTGATAGTGTGATCAAAGCATTTGGTTTTATACAGACTTTTGGAGAAGCCTGTATTTACAAGAAAGTGAGTGGGAGCTCTGTAGCATTTCTGATATTATATGTGGATGACATATTACTGATTGGAAATGATATATAATTTCTGGATAGCGTAAAGGGATACTTGAATAAGAGTTTTTCAATGAAGGACCTCGGTGAAGCTGCTTATATATTGGGCATCAAGATCTATAGAGATAGATCAAGACGCTTAATTGGACTTTCACAAAGCACATACCTTGACAAAGTTTTGAAGAAGTTCAAAATGGATCAAGCAAAGAAAGGGTTCTTGCCTGTGTTACAAGGTGTGAAGTTGAGTAAGACTCAATGCCGACTACTCCAGAAGATAGAGAGAAGATGAAAGATGTTCCCTATGCTTCAGCCATAGGCTCTATCATGTATGCAATGCTGTGTACCAGACCTAATGTGTGCCTTGCTATATGTTTAGCAGGGAGGTACGAAAGTAATCCAGGAGTGGATCACTGGACAGCGGTCAAGAACATCCTGAAATACCTGAAAAGGACTAAGGATATGTTTCTCGTTTATGGAGGTGACAAAGAGCTAGTCATAAATGGTTACGTCGATGCAAGCTTTGACACTGATCCGGACGATTCTAAATCACAAACCGGATACGTGTTTACATTGAACGGTGGAGCTGTCAGTTGGTGCAGTTCTAAACAAAGCGTTGTGGCAGGATCTACGTGTGAAGCGGAGTACATAGCTGCTTCGGAAGCAGCAAATGAAGGAGTCTGGATGAAGGAGTTCATATCCGGTCTAGGTGTCATACCTAGTGCATCGGGTCCAATGAAAATCTTTTGTGACAATACTGGTGCAATTGCCTTGGCAAAGGAATCCAGATTTCACAAGAGAACCAAGCATATCAAAAGACGCTTCAATTCCATCCGGGATCTAGTCCAGGTGGGAGACATAGAAATTTGCAAGATAAATACTCTGAATGTTGCAGACCCGTTGACTAAGCCTCTTCCACGAGCAAAACATGATCAGCAACAAGGCTCCATGGGTGTTAGAATCATCACTGTGTAATCTAGATTATTGAATCTAGTGCAAGTGAGAGACTGAAGGAAATATGCCCTAGAGGCAATAATAAAGTTATTATTTATTTCCTTATATCATGATAAATGTTTATTATTCATGCTAGAATTGTATTCACGGGAAACATAATACTTGTGTGAATACATAGACAAACAGAGTGTCACTAGTATGCCTCTACTTGACTAGCTCGTTGATCAAAGATAGTTATGTTTCCTAGCCATTGACATGAGTTGTCATTTGATTAACGGGATCACAACATTAGAAGAATGATGTGATTGACTTGACCCATTCCGTTAGCTTGGCACACGATCGTTTAGTATTCTGCTATTGCTTTCTTCATGACTTATACATGTTCCTATGACTATGAGATTATGCAACTCCCGTTTAGCGGAGGAACACTTTGTGTGCTACCAAACATCACAACGTAACTGGGTGATTATAAAGGTGCTCTACATGTGTCTTCGAAGGTACTTGTTGGGTTGGCGTATTTCGAGATTAGGATTTGTCACTCCGATTGTCGGAGAGGTATCTCTGGGCCCACTCGGTAATGCACATCACTATAAGCCTTGCAAGCATTGCAATTAATGAGTTAGTTGCGGGATGATGTATTACGGAACGAGTAAAGAGACTTGCCGGTAACGAGATTGAACTAGGTATTGAGATACCAATGATCGAACCTCGGGCAAGTAACATACTGATGACAAAGGGAACAATGTATGTTGTTATGCGGTTTGACCGATAAAGATCTTCGTAGAATATGTGGGAGCCAATATGAGCATCCAGGTTCCGCTATTGGTTATTGTCCGGAGACGTCTCGGTCATGTCTACATAGTTCTCGAACCCGTAGGGTCCGCACGCTTAAAGTTCTCGAACCGGAACCCCCCCGACGGTTTAATGGGCCTACATGGGCGTTAGTGGAGAAGAGGAGGGGCGGCCAGTGCAGGCCGCGCGCCCCCTCCCCCTCTAGTCCGAATTGGACAAAGAGGGGGGGGGGGCGCCCCCCTTTCCTAACTCTCTCCCTCCTCCTTCCCCCCATCTCTTAATCCAACAAGGAAGGGAGGGAGTCCTACTCCCGGTGGGAGTAGGACTCCTCCTGGCGCGCCTCCTCCTGGCCGGCCGCCTCTCCCCCTTGCTCCTTTATATACGGGGGCAGGGGGCACCCTAGAGACAAAAAAAATTGATCATTGACCTTTTAGCCGTGTGCGGTGCCCCGCTCCACCATAGTCCACCTCGATAATATCGTAGCGGTGCTTAGGCGAAGCCCTGCGTCGGTAGAACATCATCATCGTCACCACGCCATCGTGCTGACGAAACTCTCCCTCAACACTCGGCTGGATCGGAGTTCGAGGGACGTGATCGAGCTGAACGTGTGCTAAACTCGGAGGTGCCGTGCGTTCGGTACTTGATCGGTTGGATCGTGAAGACATACGACTACATCAACCGCGTTGTGCTAACGCTAACGCTTTCGGTCTACGAGGGTACGTGGACACACTCTCCCCTCTCGTTGCTATGCATCACCATGATCTTGCGTGTGCGTAGGAATTTTTTTGAAATTACTACGTTCCCCAACAGTGGATTCCTTTTGATGAGCATGAGATGGGTGAAGTTAGAAAGCACAACCTTCTGTACCCTCCTTTTACTTTCTGTTATTTAGTTGAAATAAAGTAAAAATAGTATTTTATGTCTGTTTTCTGAATTATCCGTGCAATATAAAAATATCCCGAAAATAAAAGTTCTCCAAATGCCCTGAAATTGAAATATGATTTTTTCGGGAATATTTGAGAATATCTGTCACTGAGAACATAGCAGGGGGAGCAAGCACCTGGGCACGAGGGTCCAGGGCGCGCCCAACCCCCATGGGTGCGCCCCCTGCCTCGTGGGCCCATGGTGGCTCCCCTCCGCTTATTCCTGCACCCACACACTCCTTCTTCCTCCCAAAAAAATCACCATCCAGCTCAAGCACGAGTTCTAGCTCATTTTGCTGCGATTTTCGATCTCCTAGCTCAAAGCACCTCTCACAATACTGCTTTGGGGGATTGTTCCTTGGCATGTGACTCCTCCATTGGTCCAATTAGTTTTTGTTCTAGTGCTTTATTCATTGCAAATTTGTGCTGCCTAGGTGACCATGTTCTTGAGCTTGTATGTCAAATTTATATGGTTCCAAGTAGTTCCAATGCATGATATAGGCTCTAGGCACTTGTAGGAGTAGTTGCTATCAATTTTGTTGAGCTTGGTTCACTTTTATTTGAAGTTACTAAAATTTTGAGAAATTTTTCAGAGGAAGAAATATGTTTAGGAAAATGTACCAAGGTGGCCCTTCAAGGAAGCAAGGACCCAGGCTCGCAATGCGCGATGCCGACGATGAACCACCAAGGGACGCTCCGGTGCGGGCTTGTGAATGGCCTTCAGAGGACTTCATGGATCAAGCATGAATCAAGGAAGAACTTAACGGATATGTGCGTAACGCTGATCTTGTGAGCTTCGAGGCAGATAAGCGCCATTAGTACCACTGTCTCACTAGTTCCTTTGTGAGAAGGTTTGAATTTTCATCTTCGCACAATTCTCAAACTGTCCTGTTTGATCTTTATGAAAATTCTTATACCATGGACTTAGAGGATTTCACCACTGCTTGCAAACTTCCACAATGGGGTAGTACTAGTGAACCTCTCAAATCTGAATTTAGAGATTTTCTTGCTAGTATAACTATGGGGGAATCTAGAGACATAGCACAAGCTACCATAGGGGGCATTCATTTTCCTGCTATACATTATTTTGCTCTCTTCATAGGTAGGTGCAGAAATGGTAAGGATGAAGCATGTCACATGTGTGTCCCTGACCTCAGTGTTCTCAGGAGTGTTGTGTTAGGAGATAAACGTTATAATTTGGGAGCCATTGTTGCACGTAGGTTGCATAATAATATATTTAATGGAGATTTCTTTGGTGGAATTTATGCCACCCGTTTAGCTAATTTTCTTGGTGTAACCATACGTGAGGATGATATTGAGTTGCCTCCTTCTTATTTAGATTATGAGGTTATGGTTCGTCATCGTTTTGTTGAGAGGAATGATCAGTTCCTCCAGTACCGACTAATCTTTGACAGATGACGCACCTATCACGTCGCTCTCCCTGCTTCTACTTTCTTTGATTTTCAGACAAAAGGGAGATATTTTATAACCAGAGAGGAGGCGGATAAGTATAAGAGGAGGGCTGAGATAGCTCGCCTCCAAGCTGCAGCCCACGATGTAATGACTGATGCATCTCAGTACGACCCCAACTACAACTTTGGATATCCGCCAGGCCAGCCGTGGCAATAAACCAACTTAGGCCAAAAGCCTAAGCTTGGGGGAGTACGTATTTCTCACCGACATTACATTTATGTTCACACACTCATGCTAGTTGTCGGTGCTCATACTCTTTCATTGTAATATCCATGCTAGTTTATTTTCATTTTCTCGCTTTCTTATTGTGTGTTTGAAAAACCTTAAGAAAAACCAAAAAAATTAGTTGTAGCTTTTAGCTAGTTTACTTTTCATGTTGTAGTAGTAGTAATTAAAAGAAAACCCAAAAATATTTCCTGTTCTTCTTTTGCTTGTTGGGAGCTTTCCCGTGTAAATAGTTTTATTTCTTTTCTTTTCTTTGGGGGTCGATAGGAGAAGACCATGATTAAATTGTTAAAGAGGCTCTTATATGCATTATTGTTGATTTAACCAAGAGCCCATATTGCCTTGTCTTCTTCTGTTTATTGAATGCCTGCATATTCCAGCTTAGTCCAATGCACGTGCACTATTATTATTATTCACATCGTTCGGTCATGCAAGTGAAAGGCAATTATGACGATATATGATGGACGGACTGAGATGAGAAAAGCTGGCATGAACTCGACCTCTCTTGTTTTTGTAAATATGATTAGTTCATCGTTCCTGATTCAGCCTATTATGAATAAACATGTTTGCAATGAAAATTAGAGATCATAGTTGCTCGTTCCATGCTTGATTAGCTATGAGTTATAATGGTTTACCTTGTGTGCCAACATGCTATTAAAATGGTTGTGATGTGGTATGATAGGGTGGTATCCTCCTTTGAATGATTCGAGTGACTTGACTTGGCACATGTTCACGCATGTAGTTGAAACAAATCAACATAGCCTTCACGATATTTATGTTCATGGTGGATTATATCCTACTTATGCTTGCACTCAATGTTTATTAATTATAATGCATGTTCATGACTGTTGTCGCTCTCTAGTTAGTTGCTTCCCAGTCTTTTGCTAGCCTTCACTTGTACTAAGCGGGAATACTGCTTGTGCATCCAATCCCTTAAACCCCAAAGTTATTCCATATGAGTCCACTATACCTTCCTATATGCGGTATCTACCTGCCGTTCCAAGTAAATTTGTATGTGCCAAACTCTAAACCTTCAAATGAAATTCTGTTTTGTATGCTCGAATAGCTCATGTATCAACTAGGGTTGTCCGTATCTTCCATGTTAGGCGGGTTATTCTCAAGAGGAGTGGACTCCGCTCCTCACTCACGAGAAAATGGCTGGTCACCGGGATGCCCAGTCCCATGCTTTATGCAAATCAAATCAAAATAATTGCAAACAAAACTCCCCCGGGACTGTTGTTAGTTGGAGGCACTCGTTGTTTCGAGCAAGCCATGGATTGATGCTTGTTGGTGGAGGGGGAGTATAAACTTTACCATTCTGTTTGGGAAGCGCCTATAATGTGTGTAGCATGGAAGATATCACCATCTCTTGGTTGTTATGTTGACAATGAAAGTATACCGCTCAAAATATTATTTATCTCTATTTCAAAACCGAGCTCTGGCACGTCTATAAATCTCTGCTTCCCTCTGCGAAGGGCCTATCTATTTACTTTTATGGTGAGTCATCACCTTCTTATTAAAAAGCACCAGCTGGAGAGCACCGCTGTCATTTGCATCCATTACTATTAATTTATATTGGGTATGACTATGATTGGATCTCTTTTACAATGAATTACAATGTCTAGTCAGTCCTTGATCTTTAAAGTTGCTCTGCATTTATGTTTTGTGGTCTTAGAAAGGGCTAGCGAGATACCATCTTGTTATATCATATTATGATTCTTTTGAGAAAGTGTTGTCATCCGAGATTTATTATTATTGCTCGCTAGTTGATTATGCCATTGATATGAGTAAACATGAGACCTAAGTGTTATTGTGAATATGGTTAGTTCATAATCTTTGCTGAAAACTTGAATGTTGGCTTTACATATTTACAACAACAAGAGCAGAGTTTGTAAAAGTTTTTCTTTATCACTTTCAGTTTATCAACTGAATTGCTTGAGGACAAGCAAATGTTTAAGCTTGGGGGAGTTGATACGTCTCCAACGTATCTACTTTTCCAAACACTTTTGCCCTTGTTTTGGACTCTAACTTGCATGATTTGAATGGAACTAACCCGGATTGACGCTGTTTTCAGCAGAATTGCCATGGTGTTATTTATGTGCAGAAACAAAAGTTCTCGAAATGACCTGAAACTTCACGGAGATTATTTTTGGAAATAATAAAAAATACTAGTGAAAGAATCAAGGCCAGGGGCCCCACACCCTTTCCACGAGGGTGGGGGCGCGCCTGCCCCCCTAGGCGCGCCCCCTGCCTCGTGGGCCCCCTGGAGCTCCACCGACCTCAACTCCAACTCCATATTTTCGTGTTGGGGGAGAAAAAAAATCAGAGAGAAGGATTCATCGCGTTTTACGATACGGAGCCGCCGCCAAGCCCTAAACTCTCTCGGGAGGGCTGATCTGGAGTCCGTTCGGGGCTCCGGAGAGGGGAATCCGTCGCCGTCGTCATCATCAACCATCCTCCATCACCAATTTCATGATGCTCACCGCCGTGCGTGAGTAATTCCATCGTAGGCTTGCTGGACGGTGATGGGTTGGATGAGATCTATCATGTAATCGAGTTAGTTTTGTTAGGGTTTGATCCCTAGTATCCACTCTGTTCTAAGATTGATGTTGCTATGACTTTGCTATGCTTAATGCTTGTCACTAGGGCCCGAGTGCCATGATTTCAGATCTGAACCTATTATGTTTCCATGAATATATGTGAGTTCTTGATCCTATCTTGCAAGTCTATAGTCACCTACTATGTGTTATGATCCGGCAACCCCGAAGTGACAATAATCGGGACCACTCCCGGTGATGACCGTAGTTTGAGGAGTTCATGTATTCACTATGTGTTAATGCTTTGGTCCGGTACTCTATTAAAAGGAGGCCTTAATATCCCTTAGTTTCCGCTAGGACCCCGCTGCCACGGGAGGGTAGGACAAAAGATGTCATGCAAGTTCTTTTCCATAAGCATGTATGACTATATTCGGAATACATGGCTACATTACATTGATGAATTGGAGCTAGTTCTGTGTCGCCCTATGTTATGACTATTATATGATGAACCGCATCCGGCATAATTCTCCATCACCGATCCAATGCCTACGAGCTTTTCACATATTGGTCTTCGCTTACTTACTTTTCCGTTGCTACTATTACAATCACTACAAAACCCAAAAATATTACTTTTACTACCGTTACCGTTACTTCCATATTACTTTGCTACTAAATACATTGCTGCAGATACTAAGTTATCCAGGTGTGGTTGAATTGACAACTCAACTGCTAATACTTGAGAATATTCTTTGGCTCCCCTTGTGTCGAATCAATAAATTTGGGTTGAATACTCTACCCTCAAAAACTGTTGCGATTCCCTATACTTGTGGGTTATCAACGCTACGAACAGAAATGGTATTAAAGTGTTAGGCAAGCGAAGATGTGAATAGTGCGAATGGAAAAGCAAAAAGGACAAATACCACAAAGTTCATCATTGGAGCTGAAGGGATCACTGAGTTGCCTTTCCTGACTAATGCGTTGTACTGGTGCTGGGCTACCTCATCAAAATGGTTGGGATCTTCCAAAATCTCCTCAGCATACGCCGGCTTGCATACCTCCACACAGGTACTTGCAAGAAACCATGTGAGATAGTTGTTGAACGCGATCGGGCAGTGCTCACGAAGCTGGGCTCGTTTTCCAGCCCTGGCTTGCTCCACACAAAGCGCGAACTGTATGTCATACTTCCTGTGATGCTTGGCCCAATCCTTGATCTTCCGCTGCTTTATCCTATCCAACCTGCAAGTTAGAAACAGAATATTAGCACCATCGAAACCGCCGAGAAGCCGCTAATTGCTCAAGGTTAATTATATCTTACGCATGTAGCAACTTGTCCGTGTCCTCCCACTCTGGCGGGTGTGGCTGGAACAAACCAAACTGGCGGAACACCCGATGTGGCAGGTGAAGCTCAACCGCCCAGTTGCATATCAGTGGGCACCGCATATGCCAGAGATCCCTATCCCTAGTGCACATCGGATTCAGCCTGAACTCTATAGGGTTACCAAAACTCTCTCCTTTTCCATACGGCTCCCATTCCACCTGCAAAATGGGATAGAATGCAAAATTGATATCGAGTTACGATAGAAGCATGATAATCACTTATGCAACGTCGATTCACCTGCTCAGGCGTGATCGCGTCCAGCTCGCTCTTGTACAACTTGTACATGACCGAGGGATCATCCGTCGTATCATTTAACACATCCCACTTGTGAGCCCAAGTGGGGAGCCGTAGTGGGTCATCTTTGTCGTCCTAATCCTCGTACTTCACGGTCTTCGGTCGTCCAACCGAGAAACGCTCCCAGCTTCATATGGAAAGTGCGAGCAGACAACCACCAATACCTCCAGATTGCCTACAACAGCCTTCGTTCAACTGCACATAAAAGAGAACATGGTTGAATTAATAGCAAGATCGCATTGATAATGTATCAATGAAGTGAAAAGGAAACAACTTCATACCTGTCGATACAAGTAAGCCATTGTCGCCGAACCCCAACTCCATTTGCTATCGAAGACGGTCAACGCCTTCAGCCACATCCATGGAGCATTCTTGCCTATGCCATCAGCAAACATAGTCCTGGATATCACGTACCACATGTAGACACGAGCATATGTCTTGACCGTGTCCTCATTAGCATCCTCAGGGCAAGTACCAAAGTGCGATGTAATCCACGTGAAAGGAGCACCGGTTGCGACTCTTTCCTTCTTCTTATCTTCTACTTCTGGTTCCCGAGGCTCCGGAGGAACCATACCGATAAGGGCATGCATCTGCGCGCGCCACCCATCAGAATCGGTGTTCATACATAAAGGATTCCCATTGATAGGAAGACCGATGATCATAGCAATATCCTGGAGCATCACGGTCATCTCCCCGGTCCGAAGATGGAAAGTCTGTGTCTCCGGCCTCCAATTATCAATAAGCGCGGTGAGTGCTGCAGCATTGTTGGGTGGCGTCGACCGGCTGACCAACTGAATGAAAGGGAGAAGTCATGTCTCCCTTACATACGGTGTGTGCCGCTCATCATAGCGCATCCACCCAAGAGTGACCCCGTGAGACCGAAGCTTCAGAGGTGCAAGCTCCTACAAACAAACAAACAAATCATTACATATGGGGCATTTGTGTTTGAAATAAACACGAAATTCATAACACCGACGACTTTCATTATTACCCGCTGCTCCACCGACATAGCGTACGACCGGTGTTGTTTGTCCTAGTGATCATCGAGAAGCCAAACCATCCTAACAATTTGAAAGAAAGCTTTCTTGTCAACACGATTATCTTTTGAATACAAATAAACTAAAGTACGCCTACTAGATGCAAAATTCAAAGCATATGTATCCAAAGCATTCTTGTCAATACAAATATAATTTCAACACAAATAAACTAAACTAGGCCTACTTCATGCAAGATTCAATACAAATATCTTTTCCATATAAATAACATGTCAACCTATGTATCCAAACCATATCTTTTCAATAAAATATACTAAACTAGGGTTGCTAAATTAGGTACATGCAAGATTATAATACATGCAACATTCAAATCTAATTAAACCAAACAAGGGTTCCTCAAAATCTTCAAAATAGCATACATTATATGGATAGAAAGAAGGGGATCGGAGGAGGGTACCTTCTAGGATGGATTGGTGAAGGAATCCACGGACCAAATCGTCAGATCTGATGGATTTGGGAGAGGGGATTGAGAGGGGGAGTGGAGAGGGCCACCGCCGCGGCTTCTTCTGTCCTGTTCTGTTCGTGTACAAACTGGACAGTCTCTTTCGAAGTATCAGGGTTTCGGATGAAAAACTTATCTGTTACACCGGCACTTCATTTTTTTAAACTTATTACAACTCCGGACTTTTTTTGTGTTCAGTATGCATGATTCAAGGCCATGTCATCAAATTTGAACCCTTTCTGGCATCATTTGCTATTTTTCATTCATTTTACTGATTTGTTTTGAGAGCTAAATGACCGTGAAATTGAAAAGCACTACAAAATGAACTCTGAAAAGGTTGAAACTTGGCATGGTATCATCATTTCACCCACATAGCATGTGCAAAAAAGTAGAGAGGGTTACGACAAAAACTGGATGCACTTCGTGTACAAACTGGACAATCTCTTTCGAAGTATCAGGGTTTCGGATGAAAAAACTCATCTGTTACACTGGCACTTCATTTTTTTAACTTATTACAACTCTAGACTTTTTTTGCGTTCAGTATGCACGATTCAAGGCCACGTCATCAACTTTCAACCCTTTCTGTCATCTGATACGTCTCCATCGTATCCACTTTTCCAAACACTTTTGACCTTGTTTTGGACTCTAACTTGCATGATTTGAATGGAACTAACCCGGACCGATGCTGTTTTCAGTAGAATTGCCATGGTGTTATTTTTGTGCAGAAATAAAAGTTCTCGGAATGACCTGAAACTTCACGGAGAATATTTTTGAAATATATAAAAAATACTGGCGAAAGAATTAACGTCATGGGGCCCACACCCTGTCCACGAGGGTGGGGGCGCACCCACCCCCCTGGGGCGCGCCCCCCTGCCTCGTGGACCCCCTGATGCTCCACCGACCTCAACTCCAACTCTATATATTTACGTTCGGGGAGAAAGAAATCAGGGACAAGGATTCATCACGTTTTACGATACGGAGCCGCTGCCAAGCCCTAATCTCTCTCGGGAGGGCTGATCTGGAGTCCGTTCGGGGCTCCGGAGAGGGGAATCCACCGCCATCGTCATCATCAACCTTCCTCTATCACAAATTTCATGACGCTCACCGCCGTGCGTGAGTAATTCCATCGCAGGCTTGCTGGACGATGATGGGTTGGATGAGATTTATCATGTAATCGAGTTAGTTTTGTTAGGGTTTGATCCCTAGTATCCATTATGTTCTGAGATTGATGTTGCTATGACTTTGCTATGCTTAATGCTTGTCACTAGGGCCCGAGTGCCATGATTTCAGATCTTGACCTATTATGTTTTCATGAATATATGTGACTTCTTGATCCTATCTTGCAAGTCTATAGTCACCTATTATGTGTTATGAACCATTAACCCCGAAGTGACAATAATCGGGATACTTACCGGTGATGACCGTAGTTTGAGGAGTTCATGTATTCACTAAGTGATAATGCTTTGTTCCGGTACTCTATTAAAAGGAGGCCTTAATATCCCTTAGTTTCCAATAGGACCCCGCTGCCACGGGAGGGTAGGACAAAAGATGTCATGCAAGTTCTTTTCCATAAGCAGGTATGACTATATTCGGAATACATGCATACATTATATTGATGAACTGGAACTAGTTCTGTGTCACCCTATGTTATAATCGTTGCATGAGGAATCGCATCCGACGTAATTATCCGCCACTGATCCAATGCCTACAAGCTTTTCACATATTGATCTGTGCTTAGTTACTTTTCCATTGCCACTGTTACAATCACTACAAAACCAATACTGTTACTTTTGCCATCGTTACCGTTACTTCTATATTACTTTGCTACTAAATACTTTGCTGTAGATATTAAGTCTTTCAGGTGCGGTTGAATTGACAACTCAACTGTTAATAATTGAGAATATTCTTTGGCTCCCCTTGTGTCGAATCAATAAATTTGGGTTGAATACTCTATCCTCGAAAACTGTTGCGATCCCCTATACTTGTGGGTTATCAAGACTATTTTCTGGCGCCGTTGCCGGGGTGAATAGCTCTATTCTTTGAGTCACTTGGGATTTATATCTGTTGATCACTATGAAGAACTTGAAAGATGAAAGAACCAAGATTTATTCCTCAACTACCGCGGGGGGGGGGGGGGGGGGGGTGATAAGGAACTGCCATCTAGCTCTGCACTTGATTCACCTTCTGTTATGAGTAAACTTGCGACACCTACTCCTGCTATTCATTCTGATACATCGCATGTTATTGATGATGCCACTTCTGCTGGGTATGTAGACACTCTCCCACTCAGTGCTGGCATCTAGTAGATTAAATCTTGGGTGAATTCGTATAATTTTTTATATATTCCATGCAATGATTCACTTCAATACAAACACCATGGGTAAACTGAGGAGAGGGATTGTTAAAAACATAATCCCGGTGACTTCTCTGCAAACAATGTGATAATGTACACTACGCATGCATGGTAATTTAGTGGTACCATGTGTGGTAACTTTTGACCCGAAAAAAAAGTTGTTCAAACATATCAACATGAAATCTAATTCCAAACGTCTGGTCAGGACGACTTTTTTTATGTCAAAGCGTTTTTCCGATTCAACCAACGGGTTGAGTTACAAAATATTTTCAAATTTTAGAATAAAGAGGATCTATTGGTGACATCATCCTATTTTATATTAGCCTGCATGCTTATGGCAAGGTGCTGCATACGCCAGCTGCATGCTCACGCTTTTGCTTAGTGGGTTGCATGCTTAGTGGCTAAATCACGTATAAACACGTATCGACGGTGTATCTGACCAGCCGTGCCCATCCGTCTGGTTCCTACATGGCATGTTTTTGCAGAAAACCCCCTTACTTTATACTCGAATCACATGAACGCCCTTTATTCGGAAAAAAGTACTCTGAACTGGAATCACATGAACGCCCTTTATTCGGAAAAAAGTCCTCTGAACTGGAAAAACATGCTCCGGTGGGACTCAAACCTGCGACCTGTCGTAGAGAGGCCCCGCGCGCAAACCAACACGGCACAGCTATACCCATGTTAACGTCCAGGCGGGACATTATTCATACTAGAATACACACGCTGGGCCGGCGGTTGGGCCTAGCGAGGCTGCTACGCGCTGAGTTACTCATCTTTTTAATCATGATATTAATACATATTGTTTCTGCGATTACATATTAGTATTAAGTGTCAAGCACCAGACTAGAACACACGCATCTAAAATTTATGTGTATTCACTCAGGACCACAAGCATGCACAATTATTGTGTATCCTCCTTATATTATTCATATACACAACTATTAGAAAAATATGCCCAACACACAGTTTGTTTTTGAGTTACTCGTATGTTGATTGAATTTTTTAAATGCACAGTTACTTCAAAAGTTGATAACATGTACTCAAAAGAATTGTGTAATCATAATAAATTTTAGAAATGCATTAAAATTGTTTAGACAAATGGACGTGTTTCTTGAAACGCAAGAATGATTTTACGAAATAATTATTTAATACATGCTGAACATATTTCGAAATAAACATTGTCGAAAAAATTCATCATGTATTAAGAAAATGTTCACCATAAATTACAAAAAGTTCACCGGCATTATGTAAAATGTTCATCATATCTTAAAAAACAAATTCAACATATATTACAAAAAATTTCAACGTAGACCAACAAAAGTTCATTATATTGAAAAAATGTACAACAAGTATGTTAAAAATCCAGGAGAATAACCAATCTAGTGAATGAAAAAAGAAGAAGAAAAAAGAAAGGAATAAAAAACAAAAAATAAGCCAAAACTAGAAACAAAACTAAAGCATACAAAGAGAAATGAAATGAAAAAGAAAGATGGGCACCCCTCAAAAAAAACCCTGGGCAACGAGCGAGCCCCAGCGCGTGCGCTGATAAAACGCGAAACGGAATACCAAATTGAAGGCTGAGCAGGCCCAACCACCGGCCCAGCTTTCCTAGTATAAAAAACGTCGCGCGTCTAGTCTAGCATGAGCGCGTCTGTGGCTTAGTGGCTAGCACGCGTAGCCTCTCTGCGACCGGCTCCGAGTCATGGCAGGGTGTTAATTTTGTTTCTTTTATTTTGTTGTCCAATTCGACGAAAATTTCAACCGAGTCCGTGTAAAACTTACGAACTAAAAAAAAGTGTCTTAGATTACCTTTTTCCCGCAAAAAAAAGGGTGCTTATGTGATTGAGTATATAAAGTAAGGGGGTTTTCTGCAAAAAACATGCCACGTAGGCATCTGACAGGCGGGTCCAGCTGGTGAGATACACGGTCAATACGTGTTTATACACGATTTAGTCCGATTTGCAACGGCTTGCTCGAAACTTGGTACTGACACGTAAAAATTTTGAAAACTGGTATCAATCCGCTAACACTGCCCGAAATGTGGTATCATTGTGCAATTAACTCCGAAGAGTACTCCTTACATCCAGACATCCACTTCAATCGCCAAGCAACGCATCGAAAGACATGGGGCTGTTTGTAATGAAACAAAACAATGCACCCAGTGACACACGTAGGAGGACATATCCAATGCCACCCCCATGCAAGGCCAACCAATAAAAGTTTGACCACGCCAATTTCAGCGATCAGTAATATGATTGCTCGTGCTGCTGCTAATAGGCCCACTATGGCTGCTAGTCTAGCTAGGTTGCGCAGCCAGTATAGCCAACCCCGATGTATAGAAGGATGTCCTTGCCGGGTTTTGTGGTTCCACGGGGGACGACACGCCAACGGTGAGATGGACCTCGTCTTGAATGGACCAAGCGTGGAATGGCAGCGGGGGCGTTCTGCTTCGGCATTCTGGAATCCAGTAATTAATAAAACAAGTGGTTAGATAAAAACTCCAAATTCATATACGTATTAAAATGGAAAAGTGTGGAGAATCCTTTCTAATTTGATATGATTTAGGGAACATTAATTTCGCTGGCTGCCTGGTATGTAAACGTAGAAATACAAGTTAGAGCTTCATGCAAACCCATCTTGCACATTTACTCTTTTTAAATGAAAAAAATTTCTAAAACTTATACTCCCTAATACACCATACAAATTAACCTTGACATATGATATAGTTGCCCCTCAATGGCAATTTCTTCATGCCTTCCTGTTCAGCCACATCATAATCCCACAAACTATTCCACATTCAGCCACACCATCCCCACTAAATCTATTCATTTTGTGCGAATCATATTTATAGGTTTAGTCAGGATGTTTACCTGGCTGTGTGTTTTGGTTTAAGGCAGGCTTGCTTTGGAAGTCGGAGACCTGCAGTAAGAAGTTTTGTCACGGTTGTGTACAAAATGGATTTTACTCTTTACAGAACTTATTACTTCTAATAACCAAAATTTCGGTTGGGCGGAACATGCATGAAACAATTTGTGCCCTATTTTTAAATCCTTAGAGATGTCCATGTCGATGAAAAAAGCTGTTTTTTCATCTTAGAAAAACAATTACAAATAGAATATTGGTCAGGTGGAAGCATGAAAATAACTTCACTAGACTTATCTATTTACAGGCAGATGGAGCCATTATCAAACTTTTTGCTATTTATCGGCTTATTGGTCCCTAAAAAAAGACTAGGTATGATGGCTGGACTTTAAGGAGTAGGTAAAGCAAAAAAAAAAAATGAAATTAAAAGAGTTGGCATTTATGGTAAGTAGAAAGTTAGTGGTTAACTAGAGTATGAATATGCAAAGGTTAACATTTGGTTATGCCTGTCCTGCAGCTGAACTTTCTAGGGTACCAACCTTGTTTAGTTCACTGACAATCTCAGCTATGGTAGGCCTTTTCTTACGATCAAAGTCCACACACCTTAATGCTATTTTGATGCATCTCTTAATTTGATCTGATATATGTGACAACATTGTTGCCTGCATCCGTTTTGTCCAGTTTTCATGTACCTGCAAAGTTGGAACACAATGGCAAAAGGTGGCATGCCAAGTAAGGCACAAGATGATTATTATATTTTTGTGAAAAAGGATTTTTGTTCATGACAGAAAGATATCTTCCATACATGCTCAAGAAATTCTTGTGAAGACATATCTGTATATTAGGAGTGGCCCTCATCTCCTTCTATTATTCGTATCATTATGACACCCAGACTGAATACATCATACTTTGATGTGATTTCGTTTCTATCAATGTATTCTGGTGGCATGTATCCACTGCATGTATAAATGCAATACAATTATTGCTATAGTTAAAAACGCATAAGTTGATTATTTATCATGAGGTATCCACTTACACTGTTCCTATATTTTTGTTTGTGATATAAGTTTGTGCTGACGGGAAGAGTCTTGACAAGCCAAAATCTCCAATTTTTGGGACCATGTTCTTGTCCAGCAATATATTAGCAGGCTTCAAATCAAGATGGTAAATAGGATTTTTGCACCCATTATGAAGATAATTCAAACCTAGGCAAACTCCGTTAATAATTTTGAAACGTGTGTGCCAATCAAGTCCGGGTGATTCATCTGCAGAAGTAAACATGCAGTGTATTACCAAGACGTAGGTTAAGGGATATCTTCTTCTTTTTTTGCGGGGAGGTTAAGGGATATCTAACAGTGTTGGGGATCGTAGTAACTTCAAAAAAATTCCTACGCACACGCAAGATCATGGTGATGCATAGCAACGAGAGGGGAGAGTGCTGTCCACGTACCCTCGTAGACCGAAAGTGGAAGCGTTAGCACAACGCGGTTGATGTAGTTGTACATCTTCACGATCCGACCGATCAAGTACCGAACGCACGGCACCTCCGAGTTCAGCACATGTTCAGCCCGATGACATCCCTCGAACTCCGATCCAGCCAAGTGTTGAGGGAGAGTTTCGTCAGCACGACGGCGTGGTGACGATGATGATGTTCTACCGATGCAGGGCTTCGCCTAAGCACCGCTACAGTATTATCGAGGTGGACTATGGTGGACACACGGCTAAAAGATCAAACGATCAATTGCTGTGTCTAGGGTGCCCCCCTGCCCCCGTATATAAAGGAGAAGGGGGGAGGTGCGACTGGCCAGGAGGAGGCGCGCCAGGAGGAGTCCTACTCCTACCGGGAGTAG
This sequence comes from Triticum aestivum, assembly GCF_018294505.1. Taxonomy (NCBI): domain Eukaryota; kingdom Viridiplantae; phylum Streptophyta; class Magnoliopsida; order Poales; family Poaceae; genus Triticum; species Triticum aestivum. The sequence goes on along the minus strand of NC_057811.1, from coordinate 24,900,050 downwards.
GACTCCCTCCCTTCCTTGTTGGACTAGGAGAGGAGAGGGAAGGAGAGAGGGGGAAAGGAAAGGGGGGGCGCCGCCCCCTCCTTGTCCAATTCGGACTTGGGGGGGGGGGGAGGAGGGGCGCGCGGCTGCCCCTTGGCCGCCTCTTTGTCACGCCCAATATGCGATACTATCCTAAAGAGACTCGAAGAGGTCCCACCAAGGATAGAACCGCATATTGACACGCTTTTGCAAGGTGGATATCATTACATCAACATTACATAATAGATGGCGATACATACAAGGCATACACATGCCGCAAGAATACATCAATACATCATACATAAGATCAACATCCGACTACGGATGAAACACAACCAGAAGCTCAAACGACATCCACCCTGCTAGCCCAGGCTGCCGACCTGGAACCTATCCCCTGATCGAAGAGGAAGCAGAAGAAGAACGCCAAAACAAGTAACATCGCTCTCGCGTCATGATCATCGCAAAACCTGTACCTGCAACTGTTGTTGTAGTAATCTGTGAGCCACGAGGACTCAGCAATCCCATTACCATGGGTATCAAGACTAGCAAAGCTTAATGGGTAAGGAAGGGGTAAAATGGTGAGGTTGCAGCAGCGACTAAGCAATGTATGGTGGCTAACTTAAGCAAATAAGAGCGAGAAGAGAAGCAAAGGAACGGTCGTCAACTAGTAAAGATCAAGAAGTGATCCTGAACTCCTACTTACGTCAAACATAACCCAGAAACCGTGTTCACTTCCCGGACTCCGCCGAAAAGAGACCATCACGGCTACACACGCGGTTGTTGCGTTTTAGTTAAGTCAAGTGTCAAGTTCTCTACAACCGGACATTAACAAATTCCCATCTGCCACATAACCGCGGGCACGGCTCTCGAAAGTTTATACCCTGCAGGGGTGTCCCAACTTAGTCCATTATAAGCTCTCACGGTCAACGAAGGATATTCCTTCTCCCGGGAAGACCCGATCAGTCTCGGAATCCCGGTTACAAGACATTTCGACAATGGTAAAACAAGGCCAGCAAAGCCGCCCGATGTGCCGACAATCCCGATAGGAGCTGCACATATCTCGTTCTCAGGGCAACACTGGATGAGACATCCTACGAGTAAAACCAGACCTCGAGTTTCCACGAGGGGGCCCCGCAGTCTACTCAGTTCAGACCAGCACTTAGAGAAGCACTGGCCCGGGGGGTCAAAATAAAGATGAACCTCGGGAGCGCGACTCCCAAGGGAAAAGACTAGGTGAGGCAAATGTAAAACCAAGGTTGGGCCTTGCTGGAAGAGTTTTATTCAAAGCGAACTGTCAACGGGGTCCCATAAATCACCCAACCACGTAAGGGACGCAAAACCAAGGAACATAACACCGGTATGACGGAAACTAGGGCGGCAAGAGTGGAACAAAACACCAGGCATAAGGCCGAGCCTTCCACCCTTTATCAAGTATTTAGATGCATTAATAATATAAGAGATATTATGATATCCCAACATAAACATAATCCAACATGGAGTAAACTTCATCTTCACCTGCAACTGGCAACACTATAAGCGGGGCTGAGCAAAGCGGTAACATAGCCAAACAAAGGTTTGCTAGGAAGTGTCGTGGAATTGTCACGGCAGATGTCCTTAGTGTGAGGACTTAGTCGCGAGGCCAACGCATCTATGTAGTAGCTTGAGAGGGGTTGAGCGGAATCGAGAGACGCAACACAAGACGAGGATTTAGACAGCTTCGGGCCCCGGGAAACATCATCCGGTAACAACCCTACATGCTGTTTGAGGCTAGGTCTCATTATGATCATGGGAGAGTCGTCGGGAACCGGCTCTCGGTGTCTAGCCCTAGAGATTGTTTCTTGTTGCTTGTCCCTCTTTGGGGTGCCCTGCCCCTCCTTATATAAGTTGAAGGGGCGGGTTACATGTGGAGTCCTATTAGGATTAGGACTAGTCTATTACAAGTGGAATCCTAGTCTGCTCCCTTAAGGGAAAACTCCTTATGCCTTTCCTCGTAAAACGGCCCACCATAACATGAGCCGGCCTTCTGGGCCTTGGGCCTTGTCATCCATCTGACCCGCCGTTGGGGTTAGCAGTAAGTCACCAAATACTCGCCGGGTCTCTGTGAGCCGCCAAGTCCGGCCGGGTCATACCGCGTGGTATATCCCCGACATTAGCCCCTAGTTTAATTTGGATTTAGCCATGCTAAACTGATCCTGTAAAATAAACACAGGAACAAACTTGATAGGTTGTGTTCCGGGTTAAATATTTTCCTGAACCGGCACCTGATCATCTTTAAGTCCTTGTCATTTCCTTGTTGATATGTATATGTCCATGATCTCATAGTAAATCTTCTTTAGCAGATATGTTTCAACTTTGTCAATGCAAAAAATCCAGATGCTTCTTTTGAAAAGTCCGGGTCAATAGGCCAGCTTCAGAGTCAATTTGCTGACATTGGTCTCTTGTAGAGAAATATTGTGAAGAATAATCCACTTGAGTCGGCTTTCAAAGCGTCGGCTTAAGAAATATTGGTCTTGAAATACTCATCTGATATTCAGCCGATTTAAAGATGTAGAACTTGCCGGTTTAATATTGCCAAAATTGCCGGGTTATAAATAAATGATGCCGGGTCATGATTGTTGCAGACACCGGGTTAATCTGGTCTACTCCAAACTGAGAATTTGAAGATTTTTTCTCCCTTATATACATATCACCTGTAGCCCCCAAGTCTTAGGAGGAGAACATAGTGATAACTTAAGACTTGCTTCAATATAAGTGTTGCAACCTTGAAGAAATCCGAGTTATTCATCTCAATCATTAGTCACAAACTGAATATTCCACATATGTAGCCCCCAAGTGCCGGGTTGTCATGCTTGCAGCAACCTGGGACTTGTAATTGCCTTATGCTCATAAAAACTTCAACCAGCGTAGCCCCCAAGAGCCGGGTCATTATGCAATAATGAACAGAGACTTTGTAAATATAATCATGTAAACTTGACCAGCAAAGCGTAGCCCCCAAGGGCCGAGTCAGTAAGATATTACCGAGCTGGAACTTTGTATATGATTCATTGATAATAACAGCATATGATGTAATCTCCACCATGGGGCTTGAACCCACGTCCACAAGGTTAAGAGCTTTGTACTCTACCAACTGAGTAGTGGATCTTTCAATATAATGGTTTAAGGCTTGTGTACCTTGAATTTTTGACAGGAGCAATTGGTAGCCCCCAAGGGCCGGCTCATTACAATGGGATGAGTCGGGTCTTCAATAAGGCCAGTAAAAATGACTTTGAATTAGCCCCCAAGTGCCATGGTGCATGCTGGCAGTGACATGGGACTTGCATATTTGATGTAAGCCTGCAGCGACTCGGGACTATTCCTTCATTGCAGAATAAATTATATCCATTGATAAAATAATAGCCATTGCGCCAAAGCGACTTTGACTACCTCATCTGTTGATAAGTAAACCCGGAGTTTAAATACCCGGTGGCTCTTGGCCGATGACGATTTAATACGCCTCCATTGTAAACCGGAATTTTAATAACCTGGCGGCTTATAACCTTTGAGAAAATCCAGAGCGGATAATCATCTTGAAGCATCAATTTTGATGATGAGCTTGAACTTCAGCATTTATATAAGTCATAGTTCTACAAATCCTGCAGGGTTTAAACAACATATGCCCTGGCGACTTAACATCAAAAGCCAGGGCGAGCAACAACCCAAACATAATATAATCTTTATGCACACAAGTAGATCACAAGATCCCTTGGCGGTTTACCGCAGGGCGGGTCATAATATCTCACATATAACCACTGTGACATTGAATTTGTACTGCCGGTTTACATGACCTGTGCAGTAAGGGTGATAACCCAATCCTTAGAAGCCAATGCTTCCACATAGATGATGATTGTCATAAGCTGGCGATTTATCATTGAAAATCAAGCCGGGCTAAATAACAACCACTCATATACACTTTAGATATGAAAAAGAGCTTCAAATAAAATCCAAAAATTGTTTGCAAAAAAAAAACTTCAAAAATTTTGAGGCTTCTGATTCGAATACGATCAGAAAACCGTCCCAAAGGGGTTAAGCTAAGATTCGAATACGATCATATAGCCCACAGTGGCTTTGGCGTTGCCGATCAAGAGGGTACTGACAGCTATGTTCTCTTTGGTTCGAATACGACCTATGTTTGAACAGGAAGCCCCCAAATGACCTTGAGAGTTGTTTAACGACGCTGATTCAAATACGATCCACGTCGGTTCCCAAAAGGGGTTGAGCTATGATTCGAATACGATCAAGAAGCCCCCTAGTGAGCTCGGCAGTGTGCCGATCAAGAGGGTACCGACAGCTATGTTCTCTTTGGTTCGAATACGACCTATGTTTGAACAGGAAGCCCCCTAGTGATCATGAGAATATTTAACGACTCTGATTCGAATACGATCAGGGTCACACCAAAAGGGTTAAGCTAAATTCGAATACGATCAGCTCCCAATGGTTATTAAAGCAGGGTACCTATGTTTGGGTTGTGCTTTGTAACAGACTCTTTTTGGTCCCTTTAATTTTCCTGGAAACTCGAACTTTTGCGAGAGATAAATTCTTGTTGAACCGGAAAAACCGGATATTGACAGTTTTAAAGCTTTGTGATAAACAAATTTACCTTGAACCGGATTTTGAACCGGATTTGAGAGCTTCAAAACTTTGTGGCAGATAAATTTCCTTTGAACCGGATTTTAAATCAGATATTTAAGAGCTTCAGTGCCTTGTAGGAGATGTCAAGTCTCCTTAGCCGGATCTAAACCGGAATCGTTCTTCTTATGCCGGAAATTTTCTGACGGCCTTTAAACTTTTTACCAATATGGCGGTTGCCTCCGGGACCGGGTTATTTTTCCCTCCAATGACCCGGAGTTCTTGAATGCATTGAAACCGACCAATGATGCCGAGTCATATCATTGTAGCCCCCGAGTCTCAAGACGACTCGAGGAGTTGGTCTTTGAGATTCTCCATATTGACCATAGCATAAGGTGTATAACATTAGTGTTGATAGCGTGATGTGAATCCACAGAAGGTTGAGGTGACTGCGGCGGGTTATAAATGATCCTGTATGAGCCGTGTCAGCAACTCGGCCAATGGTTCCTTCCAACTGGTGATTTGATGTTAACCAAAACTGTAGTGGCGGCGACTTGTGTGCCTACTCATTGAGCCATCCAGTGCAAACGACGGTTGATGATAATTTGCCTCCAATTTGAAAGAAAACCGGGCTACCTAAGCTGTGACTTGCTCATACTCAATAAACAGCTCATGCAGACTGGTGCGGCCCGGTATGTTGATGTAGACCAGGCCGCGGGAGACGGACGACCTGTGCATGCTTTATTGGGTAATTCGCACGGTCCTGATGAGTTGATGTGGACTGGACCATGATATAAACCGGCATGGGTTATCCAATAGCTCAGCGATATAATAATCCCTTTTTGCAATAGACAATTTGTCCTGCATTGGAAAACTTGCAAGCCAGGGTAATTGCTCTTTTAAAGAAAGCAATACATAATATGAAAATATAATGGATGGATTTCACCTGATATGTTAAGCCAGAAAATATCCACCACGGAGTTTAATGATCACCACGGTGGAGCTGAAATCAATTACGGCTGAGTCGGCCGCGGTGTTGTAAGCCGATACAGATGAGCAAGTTGTCCTCCTCGTTGGAAGCCGGCGCAGACGCGTGAACCGGCCGCGAGAGCGGACGGGCGAGTCGTCCGTGGCGTTGTAAGGCGGCGCAGACAGACAAGTCGGCCGACGTGTTGATGCAAAACGGACCGCAATACACATGTCCGTGAAGCCGTGCGGCACAGCCAAACGTGCATCCGCGGTATAATGGCATAAACAATTGTCCTGTGTAAAAATGTTACAGGGCAGAGTAATTGTTCTTTGACAAAAAACAATAAGTGTTTCATAAGATAAGTTCTGATAGATATCACCTGATGTTTGTGAATGACAGATGATCTGTATGTCGCGTCAGAGGCGGCTCAATATAATCTCGGCGGTTCAGGCAGACCGGTGAGTCCCGGCGGCTTAACACAGTAGCGAAATGGAGGCGTCACCATGGCGGCGGCTCAGAAACTGCAGCGGCAACGCGTTTGACACGGCGGAGGCGGCAACTTGAACAGCTTGAAACGGACGCGAGTCGACCCGAGGGCCGGCGGCTCATCGTGTGACGGTTTAACACGGAGAGGCTCTCCGGTGGCAGAGGTAGCTGTACGACGGCAACGGTCTGCTACTTGATTTGCAGCTTTTAGCTTGACTTGAATTCGAAACTGGCTCGCAGGTGGCTCGAGACGGCGGAGACGGCTCCCAGCAGGCGAGGCGGGTCACAGCAGGGCCCAATCCAGGTGGCTCGGGGCAGAAGTGGTCAGCCGATGGTGACCCGGCTTGCAAAGCGGCGGCTCTGGGCCAGCCCGATTGTTGAGGATATAACCCTTAGAGTCACCCGCCAGGAGGGGCCGGGTTACTCATAATGGTCATCACGCGAAGCCCAGTACTAAGCTTGAAGACGGCGGGTCAATGATGGGCCTAAGACCCGGAGGTGGCTTAAGGCCCGTAGTAATAAACCGCCGTATGGCAAGACTTGTAGTGTAAGGCAAGAATAGTTGAGAGTCCGAGCCGGACACTCTTATGAGCCGGCCGGGACTCTGAGAGCCGCTGGGCGTCAACCTCTCTATATAAAGGGACGACTCGACGGCGGTTTAGGGACAAGTAAGATCTCATCGAGAGCCAGGCATAGCAATCAAGCTCCCTGGTCATCGAAACCATAATCAATACCACCTCAACTGGACGTAGGCTTTTACCTTCACCGTAAGGGGCCAAACCAGTATAACCCTCATGTTCCTTGTCTCGTTTAACCCCTTTAAGCTTCCTAGCTGCGATGGCTCCACGACTAAGTCCTAGCTCGAGGACATCTGCCGTGACAATTCCACGACAGTTGGCGCCCACCGTGGGGCTAGCGCATGGTGGATTTGAGTTCTTGAAGGGCAGCTTCGAAGGGCTCAAGGGATACGCTGTGGGCCGGATGACCAAGAGTCGTCGCGGCAAGCTCTACATCGACGATGCAAACTGGGGCCCCGACGCCGGCTCAATTGAGTACGGGTACGGGGTCCCCTTCGGCGGAATTCATGTCTTCATTGGCAAGATTGGTGAGCCGGGTCCTGAGCCGGGTCTCTGCACCGATCTCATCGAGACGGCTCAGCGCGCACGACCTGCCAGGGCCCTGCCTGCCTTGAAGCATGCTTTTGTGGGATGCATTCATGGAGGACTCTCTGATGGATCTGGATCTGGTGATGAGGCGGCTGCCGGCTCTGATGGCGAGTCGTCTATGGATCAGTCAAACTCGTTATATCAACTCCAGGATGGCAGGCTCGGGGGCTGTTCCGACGGTGACAGTATTCCGGACCCTTTTGAGCCGCCGAGCCGGGTTGGAATCTTCATGGCCGGTGCACAGCCTGTTCAGAACCCTGCCGCTGGGTCAGGAAACCCGGTACCCTCGCCGGCTCAGGTGCTGATGGATCTCACGAAAAAGATGACGGCCCTGTTGACCGCCACGGTTGACCCGGCGGATCAAGCTCAGCATGACGCGGAGGTGGCGCAGTTAAAGTTAGATCTAGTAAAAGCCAAGGAGGATCTGGCGGCGGAAGGGATCAGGATGGCTGCGGAGAGGGCGGCTCTCGCCGCCCAGACTCAGTTGATTCAGGCGCAGTCCTTCCGGCTCACGATGGATCAGAACGCGTCCAATGAGGTCATGAGAAGGAGGCATCAAAAGGCCCAATCTCGACTCCCTCCGGTCTACGATCCTCGAAACCTCTTCAACACGCCAGGTGCAGGGTCTAGTAACCCGCCAGAGATCATAGCACCCGGGACTGGAACTCCAATTCAACCCCAAGTGATGGGGCCTCCCCGGGTGAACCCTGCCCCGCCTCAGTACGTGCCAATACCACCGGGTCATTATGCCAACCCGCTGGAAAACATGGTCACCGCGGCGGCACGGCTGGCGGCTCTCCCAATTGATGGCGATTCTCCAATGGCGGTTGAAACCCGCCGGGTCAGGGAGCTCCTTCAGACAGCCCTGGCGCAGCAAGAGGCGTACTCTTACAGCCGGGACCGGATCCATTCAACCCCGCGTCCAGGCCGGAGCCCGAGCTATAACAGACACATGGTTTCAGCGACCGGCTCAAGTAATGTCCGACGCCATGACTTGCCACCTGGCCATGGCCCGGCTCATAACGGAGCCTTTCACGCAGCAGACCAAGACAGGGCACGGCAAGAGGCAGAGCAGGTGCCTCAGTTGACGGCTTACCAGACACCCCTGGCTTATCCGACGGCTTCCGTCGACGTGGGTATCCCTACGAGGATTGGAGGCGTCCCTTGTTTAGTACCGGCTCTCCGCAATGAACGTCTACCCAAGGACTTCAAAGGACCTAGGAAGGTGCCTAATTACACGGCTGATTTACAACCCGGAGCCTGGATCGAGAGTTATGAGATGGCCATGGAGTTGCTGGAGGTCAGCGAAGCGGCGATGGCCAAGTACTTCACCATGATGTTAGATGGGACTGCCCGCACTTGGTTGAAAGGGCTGCCACCGAATTCCATCGGGTCTTGGGCTGAGCTGAAAGCCCGGTTCATCCAAAACTTCAAAGATACCTGTAGGCAGTCTATGTCAATTGTGGATTTGACTAACTGTAAACAGCAGGAGGGTGAGTCTACAACACATTGTATTCGCCGGGTCAAAGAGATAATACATTCATCTGATAAGATGGATGCCGGCTCTGCAGTCTTAATGTTGGAACAGAATTGTCGTTTCTTGCCCCTGAAGATGAAACTCGGGCGGCTCAAGCATGATTGTAATGATATGGGTACGCTGATGGCGGCTCTCGTCAAGTATGCCGATTCTGATAGTACCAAGGACCCCGCGTCGGATGATGAAAGGACAGGGAAGGGAAAGAACAACAGCAATGGCAAGGGTCCTCAGCATAACCCGGTGAACCAAGGAGGTGGCAAGCGTAAGGCCGACGGCAGCCTAGAGTTTGTGGCCAACGCCAGCTCACAAGGTAATAACCAGCGACGCAAGGGGAGGCCACCTCCCCGAGCTGGCGGGTCAGGCCCGACGCTGGAGCAGCTGTTGAATGAGCCTTGTCGAAGGCATGGCTCTAGGGAGAAGCCAGCTACTCATCTATGGAAGGATTGCGCAATCATGAAGGCCTTTAAGAATTCCAATGCCTTTAATGGCAACAATGGCCCGGGCGGCGGCTCACGCGCTGGCGGTTTTCATGGCCCGGGCGGCGGCTCAAATCCTAATCCTCAGAACGGTCAAGGGGGCTTTAATCAGCAGTCTGGCCAGGGTCATCAACAGCAGCAGGGGGGTTATCAGACCAATCCAAAGCAGCTTAACGGTGGACAGTATCACATATTTACCACCAGTCTGTGTAAGCGAGATCAGAAGCTTCATAAGAGGGCTTTGAATCCTGTTGAGCCGGCGGTTCCACGCTATTTAAGATGGTCTGAGCAGCCTATTGTGTGGAGTAGGGAGGATCACCCTCCCCGGGTTGATAATCTTGGTCACTTGGCCTTGGTGGTGGCTCCTCAGGTGGGAGGATATAAGTTCACTAAGGTGCTCATGGATGGAGGCAGCAACATCAACATCCTCTATTATGAGACTTTCCGTCGTATGGGATTGATTGATAAGAACCTCAGCCAGTCCAATACTGTTTTCCATGGCATGGTGCCTGGTAAGTCGGCTTATCCAGTTGGTAAGATCGAATTGGAAGTGGCCTTTGGAGACGAGTACAACTACAGGGTGGAAAATTGACCTTTGAGGTGGTCAAGATAAGAAGTCCGTATCATGCCATATTTGGGCAGCCGGCTTACGCCAAGTTCATGGCACGGCCGTGTTACGTGTATTTGCAGCTCAAGATGCCGGGTCACAATGGGACCATTACGATTCATGGCAGCCGGAAGGTGGCCTTGGAGTGTGAGGAAGGCGATGCGGCTTATGCAGAATCTGTTTATGCAACAGAGGAGTTGAAGTTTTACAAGGACAATGTTGACCCAACAGATATGACCTCTCTGAAAAAGCCGACTACGGAGCATGAGCTGGCAATGAAATTTAAGTCGGCTGATGAGACTAAACTTGTTGATTTCGTTCCAGGTGATTCATCTCAGCAATTTAGCATCAGTGCCAATCTGGATCCAAAATAGGAAAGCACGCTCATCGAGTTCATCCGTGTGAATAGGGACATTTTTGCATGGAAACCTTCTGACATGCCAGGTGTAACTAGAGAACTCGCTGAGCACACACTCAATGTTGATCCGAAATTCAAGCCGGCCAGGCAATTCCTTCGGCGGTTTAATGAGGAAAGGCGGAAAGCCATTGGAGAAGAGGTGGCCCGGCTCTTGGCGGCCGGTTTTATTGTTGAAGTCTTTCACCCAGAGTGGTTAGCTAACCCGGTGCTCGTGCTCAAGAAGAATGGCACCTGGTGGATGTGTGTGGACTACACGGACTTAAACAAGGCATGTCCGGCTGATCCTTTTGCCCTCCCCCGTATTGATCAAATCATTGATGCTACGGCGGGTTGTGAGCGCTTAAGTTTTTTGTATGCTTATTCTGGATACCATCAGATTAAAATGGCAGTTAAAGACCAGGAGAAAACAACCTTCATCACTCCCTTTGGAGCCTTCTGTTATGTGTCTATGCCTTTTGGGCTCAAGAGTGCACAGGCGACTTATCAGCGTTGCGTACAGAACTGTCTTCATAACCAGATTGGGCGCAATGTTCATGCCTATGTGGATGATATTGTGGTTAAGTCCAGAGAGAAGGAAACCTTGATAGATGATCTGAGAGAAACCTTTGATAATCTCCGGGTCTACAAGATGATGCTTAACCCGGCCAAGTGTGTTTTTGGTGTTCCTGCAGGCAAGCTCTTGGGTTTTCTGGTTTCTCATAGAGGCATTGAAGCTAACCCGGAGAAGATCAAGGCGATCACCTCTCTGGCTAAGCCGGCGTGTATAAATGACGTCCAGCGCCTGGCGGGTCGTATCGCTGCTTTAAGCCGGTTTATAAGCCGTTTGGGTGAAAAGGCCATGCCACTGTACCAGTTGATGAAGAAAACTGATGACTTTATTTGGAATGATGCTGCTAATGCTGCTTTTGAGGATTTGAAGAGACAGCTGGCTGAGCCCCCAGTCCTTGCTGCTCCGGTTGATAAGGAGCCCTTATTACTGTATGTAGCAGCTAACACACGAGCCGTCAGCGTGGTTATTGTGGTGGAGCGCAAGGAAGAGGGTAAAGAGTATCCGGTTCAGCGGCCGGTTTACTATGTCAGCGAAGTGCTCATAGAGTCAAAACAGCGGTATCCACATTGGCAGAAGCTTGTTTATGGTGTATTCATGGCAAGCCGGAAGCTTAAGCACTATTTTTAGGGTCACCCTATCACTGTGGTTAGTTCTGCCCCCTTGGAGATATCATCCAAAACAGAGAGGCCACAGGGAGAGTGGCTAAGTGGGCTATAGAACTTGGGCCTCATAGTCAAAAATACGTGCCACGCACTGCTGTTAAATCTCAAGCTTTGGTGGATTTCATCAACGACTGGACAGAGCTACAGGTGCCTGAAGAAAAGCCGGATAATACATATTGGACTATTCACTTTGATGGGTCTAGGCAATTGGAGGGCTCGGGGGCTGGAGTTGTATTGGCTTCCCCTAAAGGTGACAAGTTTCATTATGTGCTACGGTTGATGTTTCCTTGTACTAACAATGCGGCTGAGTACGAGGCCTTGCTCCATGGTCTTCGGATGGCTAAGGAGATGAGCTTGAGCCGGGTAAGATGCTTCGGTGACTCAGACTTAGTGGCTCAACAAGTATCAGACAAGTGGGACTCCAAGGACCCTCTCATGGCGGCTTATCGCCGTGAAGTTGATGCCATTGCTGGACACTTTCAAGGTTACCAAGTAGAGCACAATGATCGCAGGAAGAACGAGGCGGCTGATGCATTAAGCCGGCTGGGCTCTCAGCAAAAACCGGTGCCGCCTAATACTTTCTTGGACATCCTGCATAACCCTTCTGTTAAGGTACCTACAGAGGAAGACTTGGCTGTCCCTGACCCGGAGGCACAGTTGGTGGCGGCTCTCCACATCACCCCGGACTGGACAGTGCCCTACTTGGCTTACATGACCCGGGGAGATTTGCCTGAGGACGAAACTTTGGCCAGACAAATAACCCGACGGTCTAAGTCAATGGTCATTATTAATGGGGAGCTGCATCGTCGCAGTGTTACTGGAACGTTCCAGCATTGTGTTTCCCCTGAGGAGGGTCAAGAAATCTTACGTGAGATTCACGAAGGGGATTGTGGCCATCATGCCGGCTCTAAATCCCTTGTGGCCAAGGCTTTTCGTCATGGTTTCTACTGGCTGACAGCTCATGCTGATGTGGAGGACTTGGTCAGTAAATGCGATGGTTGTCAAAGGTTCTCACGACGGGCTCATGTGCCGGCTCAAGAGCTCAGGATGATTCCAATTACTTGGCCATTTGCGGTCTGGGGGCTTGAGATGGTTGGACCTTTTAAAAGATCCAAAGATAAGAAGACCCACCTCTTGGTGGCAGTTGACAAATTCACAAAGTGGGTTGAGGCAGAGCCCGTTAGCAAGTGTGATGCAGCCACGGCGGTTCAGTTCATGAAAAGGGTGATATTTCACTTCGGTTTTCCACACAGCATTATCACTGACAATGGGACCAATCTATCTAAAGGCGCCATGGAGGAGTTTTGTCAACGAGAGCATATTCGACTTGATGTTTCATAAGTGGCTCACCCTCAATCCAATGGTCAAGCTGAGAGAGCTAATCAGGAGATTTTGAAGGGTATCAAGCCCCGGCTTTTGGTCCCTTTGCAACGGACGCCGGGTTATTGGGTGGAGGAGTTACCCTCCGTGTTATGGAGCATCAACACTAGTCCTAACAGATCTACGGGTTACACGCCTTTCTTCATGGTTTATGGAGCGGAAGCAGTCCTCCCTAGCGACATCCGTCATGACTCACCTCGAGTGGCGGCTTATGTTGAGACGGATAATGAGCAGGCGCGCCAAGATGCTCTTAACTTGTTGGACGAGCAGCGTGATATGGCAGCGGCTCGTTCGGCGATTTACCAACAAGACCTGCGCCGTTATCACAGCCGCCGGGTTAAGTCCCGGGTCTTCCAGGAAGGTGATCTGGTGCTCCGGCTCATCCAATATCAAACAGATGCGCACAAGTTATCCCCGCCTTGGGAAGGACCCTTTGTGGTCAGCAAGAATTTGCACAACGGGTCATACTACCTCATCGACATTCGGGAGCACAAAGATTCACGCAAGTCAGAGGAAGAGACCCGTCGGCTGTGGAACATAGCTCAGCTTCGGCCTTATTACACTTGAGCCACCGGCTCTCATAATGTACATATTTCTATAACCATGTATATATTATGTTAAATAATAAAGCAGGACCTCTGTCCTTTTCTCCTCCAAAGGTAAAAGTGTTGTTTTCATTACACCATCACATGGTCACTTGGAGGTGGATCCGGCTTATGATCGTATTCGAATCTAGCCGTACGCAATATAATCACTTGGGGGCTTCCTGTTCAAACATAGGTCGTATTCGAACCAAAGAGAACATAGCTGTCGATACCCACTTGATTGGCAAAGTGCCGAGCTCATTGGGGAGTTTTCTTTGATCATATTTGAATCATAGCTCAACCCCCTTTGGGAAGCGACGTGGATCGTATTCGAATCAGCGTCGTTAAACAACTCTTAAGGTCATTTGGGGGCTTCCTGTTCAAACATGGGTCGTATTCGAACCAAAGAGAACATAGCTGTCGGTACCCTCTTGATTGGCATCGCCAAAGCCACTGGGGGCTATATGATCGCATTCGAATCTTAGCTTAACCCCTTTGGGACGGTTCTCTGGTCGTATTCGAACCGGAAGCCCTTAAGTTTTTGATTTTCTGACTTACAACAAGTTCTATTGGTCACATCAGCAGTGTGCAAGGGCGGCTTTTTCTTTTGCCGACTTAATTTTGATTCACAATGCTGATAACATATAGTAAGTATTCTTGACACTGGTAAATCAGAATTGAGGTACCAACCTTATTATCCGGGTTACATAAACCGGAGGTATACTTGAAGGCCTGTAAGTATGCTATTATGGTTACATCAAGGATATAATTGAGGACCAGTCTTTGGTGACTTGGATTCATATTCCGGGTCATATGTATAAGATTTATGATTCTCAGTGCGGTAAGCCGCCTAGAGACTTGTGACTTGTTTTCTATGCAGGATGGTTCAAGACAGCTATTCGAGCTTAAGGAAAATAAATGATCGGTTATGAACCGGAGGAATATAAGGAAGCAACTTCAATGGAGTTAAGTATTCAACACGTGCACGATGGCACGACAAAGTTAAAATGTTTGTCCTACTCTATTACAAGACTCCCCGAGTCCAAAAGGTGAGGCATTGTTTAACAAGCATAACCATGGGCCGCCTAAAGATTCAAGATGCTTGCTGGGTCGAAGCTTCCGGCTCATCCCTCTCCGCTCCTCCGGCTGTTCCTATGACCTGGAAAGTTGACGATTTCCAGTCAATGCCGCTCAAAGCTTCAAATTGAGCCTCCTCGTCAATTAACCCGGCCGGGTCAACTTCCGGGGCGAAGGTATGCTTACGAGTCAGAGGGATCAAGCTGATTGCTTCGTAGCGTGGAGTGGGGATTCTCTGATTCTCCGAGTCATAACCCGGCTGATACTTGGTGAGGTCCGTATCATTCCCAATTAAGGTAGCTACCGGGCGCACACTCTTCACACAATCAGCAAAATCTTTTTGGTCAAAGGGAGTGCCATCTTCCTTCAGACTAGGATATCCAAGCGCGATCTCTGCCGGGTCTAGCTCCGGGAGGAAAGCCTTGGCCCGGCTCAGAGCAGCTATGGCTCCGGCTCTTGCAGAGGCCTGTCGCAGCTCTTGGAAATGCTGAGGAAGAATGGCAAGCCGGCGAAGTACGTCCGCCAGGTGAGTCGGAACCTCATTGGACAGGGCCATAACGGCCAAGGTGCGCTGTGACCCGGTGTAGAGTTGTTCTACCAATGTGTACATGGCCTTCAGCTTGGTCAATACATTTTGGTTGAGGTTGGCGCTTCTGGGACCTGTTTTACAACGTCAGGTAAGCCACTAGCAATGATGGGAATTATGAGACATAGAGAATGTAAACTTGTTGAAAGTCTGCAGAATGACTTACCGAAGATTGCGGCGACCATCTGTGACACATGGCGCTTTAAGCCGGAGAGTTCGGCGGTTCTCTCCGTCAGAGCCGCCTCCGCCTGTTCGGCCCGGCTGACCAGAGCAGCCTTCTCTTCGGCCCAAGTCTTCCTTTCAGCTTCAAACTTTTTCTTCAGTTTCTCTTGAGCAGCAACACTGGATTCAAATTTAGCGTTGGCCTTCCGGGTCTCAATTTCCTGAGTCCTCAGGCGGTTCTTCAGCTCAGAGATATCAACCTCAAATTTCTTGCAAGCAGCCTGTACAATTTCCGGGTTATGGTATGAATAATTATTATGCAACTATGTCCCAAGCACTTTCCAAGCAAAGACACTTTGCACCTGGGGGCTAATGCATGTCGAAAGTTTCTATCTACAAATTACCGGTTCATGAAAGTAAGCCGGAAGTTAAGTCTACAACATATTTTATCATAAGTAGTAGACTTGGGGGCTAAGTATGGTAAAGATGACTATGCAGTAAGCAAGAGAGTGGTACCTCAGACTTCTGCTGTATCTGCTTCACCATGTCAATCTCCAGGTCCCGGCTGTTGTGCACCTGATTGACATAGCCGGAGACAATGTCTCCAAGGCTCCAGTTAGCATAATCAGTAATCTCCAATCTAGCCCGGCGGCGCTCTAGCAGCTCTTCCTTGGCAGAGCACCTGGCTAGTACAGTGGGTCTTCCCGGCTCAACGTATTCAGTCCGGGTAATCACCACATCCGGGTCATCGGCCGGTTGAGCTGAGCTGGGGATCTCTGGGTTAGCAGAAGTCTCTGTGATTGGCTCGTCGGTTGGAGCGGTGGCTTCAGGAGCAGAGGCAGCTGGCGGCTCTTGAGCTGAAGCCTCCGGTTCAGTCAGGACCGGCTCTTCGACCGGTTTATTCTTCTTCGCTCTCTTACTGAGCTTTGCTTGAGCACTGAAAGGACAAAAGGTTAGTACAAGAGCATGAGTAAGATAAGTACAACATAAGATGACCATCATTACCCGGGTGCGGTCTTGAAAGTCGGCAGGGTGGATTGCATAGAATCACTAGAGGAAGGTGAAGTTTCCTGATAATTGGAATCAGATGAATTGAGCGGTTGACGAGTGACACCCGCCAAAGCATGAAAAGGGTATAACTTGGAGATAACCTCAGTCCGGCATTTTCTTGATGCCTCGGGTAAGCCGGAGGAGAGGTCTGCATCCTTGTTGGCTGGGTTTGCCTCCGGCTCTCATGAATCTGTTGCTTCAAAGAGGATCTTGATAAGCTAAAGGATGCGAAAAGCTTACTTTCCGGGTTACTCTTCGGACTTTCAGCCTTGGCAAGGGGTCCGAGTCAGAGGAAAGTATAGTTACCTCTTCAGTTACCGGGTTACTCGCTCCGGTGTCATCCTGTGGATAATCAAGTTAATAAGGTGGTCAAAAGACAGATGAAAAGAGGAAACAAAAGAAGAGTCTAAGGAATTAAGGATTACCTCTGACTCGGAGCTATCATCCAGCTGAAGCAGCTCTGAGGCGGTAGGCTTGCTTCCCTTTTTTCGGGGAGCGGCTCTCCTGGCGGCTTTCTTAGCCTTTCTGGCTTTTTTAGCCGCCTCATGGTCATACTTGACCTTCCATAACTTATCATCAGCCTGAAAAATACAATGAAGACTTCTTAAGGTTCAGATGAAAACTATCTAAGGAGAAAATAAGGTGTTCAGATCAGTGGCTTACCGCTGGGGCCGGGTTAGTCTTGTAGAAGGGGCTTAAGCCGGTCCTCCCGCAGTCTGTCAAGCTCTCATTCAAGAGGGACTTGGTCATGTCGTCAACAATGTCTTCAGGTAGATCGTTGCGGCTGTGTCGCAGAGGGTCATCTTTCCGGCCCGTGTAATCACACATTAAGCCGGGGCGGCGGCTTAAGGGGATCACCCGCCAAGAGATCCAGACCCGGACCAGATCAATGCCGTTGAGGCCGGAGCCTTAATTTTGTTGATGGTGGGGATCAGAGGTTGACGCTCGGCTTGAGTTAGCTTATCCGGCAGGGTGTGACTTGGCTCCAGACGCAAGGCACGAAAGCCGGGCAGAGGGCTCTCGTCAGCCGGCGAAGTATCCTGGCAGTAGAACCATGTCTGGTTCCAGTCCTTTGGATGGCTGGGCGGCTCAGCGTAAGGAAAGAGGCAGTCTCTACGGCGTTGAATGGAGATTCCACCAAGTTCCAGGCTTGGCCCGTTGGCGCACTCGTTCTGGCGGTTCAGATAAAATAGCTCTCTAAAGAGTAGCAGGCTGGGCTCTTCTCCAAGATAGACTTCGCAGAATACTTGAAAGTTGCAAATATTTGACACGGAATTGGGTCCTATGTCTTGCAGCCGCAGATCAAAGAAATTCAGCACATCTCTAAAGAATTTTGAGCCGGGCGGTGCGAAGCCCCGGCTCATGTGATCAGCAAATATCACCACCTCACCATCTCTAGGTTGAGGTCTCTCCTCCGACGGGTCAGGGGCACAGTAAGACATGACATCCTTCTTGGGCAGGTAACCCGTCTTCACGAAGTCCGCTAAGGTTTCGTCAGTAACGTTGGATCTCATCCAGTTGCACGTGATGGGTGCCTTGGGAGCTTTGGGTGGCATTGTGAAAGATGAAGCCTACGGCAAAAGGAAAATGTCCGGTTCAATTATAAGCCGGCAGACGTCTACAGTTTAATACTCAATGGCGGCTTATGAGAGGGGCCTAATGACATATGGTTAAGTACATCGGGTTATCTAAGCCGCTGCAGGTATTGTGTGTAATTCAAATTGTCTACAGCTTTATCATAAATGAGCCGAAAATTTTACAGCGCGTGGCTTCTTTAAGCCGGAAATGTGAGCCGCCATAGCTCAGCAGATGCAATTTTTTGACTAAGTGTGGTGAAAACAAGTTTCACAGATCGCAGTAATTATTTTGGATCAAACGGTTGGCTAAAGAGAAAAATTTTCTAGACCTAGAACTGACGCAGAAGAAGTCCATGGATTCAGAATGGGATCTTATTTCAAACAAAGGGGATCTACTAGTGTCAAAATGGATGTGTAACAACTACCGCAGGAGCTCTGTGCTACTCTTGGATCGAAACATGACCATAGTGGCAGAACTACAGGGAACTCGCGAAGAACAACGAAGAACAGTGGAACCCTAATGCGGATCTACGGTGGAGAGGTGCAGGGACTTACAGGTGCGGAGTTATGGCGGGGGTTCGTCGCGTTTCTCTGGTCACGTCAGGTTGATGCAGCGGCCTGAGTTGGTGAAGATGAGGAAACCCGCGGCGGCGGCGGCGGCGGAGCTCGGGCGGCAGCACAGTGGCGAGAGGAGGAAGAAGATGGAGGCGACGAGTGACTGGAGGTTCATGGGCCGGGCTATTTATAAGGTGAAGCTCATAAGTGGGCGCGAGAAACGAGGAGGTCACGGCGTGATTATCTCGCCCCAGAGGCGCCTCGATTTTCGGGATGACCATTAAAAATAAGATCCGTTGGGATTTAACGGAATAAAGAAATGAACTTAATGGAAGATGACGTCATGGCGGGTTATCAGGAATCCAGAAGATGACGTCACGGCGGGTTAAAACCTTCACACAGATGTAAGCCGGAAATTTTTCTTTCAAGGGGATTGAAGATTGACATGAACCGGTTCAAATCAATCTGGGGCCTAATGTTGAGGATATAACCCTTAGAGTCACCCGCCAGGAGGGGCCGGGTTACTCATAATGGTCATCACGCGAAGCCCAGTACCAAGCTTGAAGACAACGGGTCAATGATGGGCCTAAGACCTGGAGGTGGCTTAAGGCCCGTAGTGATAAACCGCCGTATGGCAAGACTTGTAGTGTAAGGCAAGAATAGTTGAGAGTCCGAGCCGGACACTCTTATGAGCCGGCCGGGACTCTGAGAGCCATTGGGCATCAACCTCTCTATATAAAGGGACGACTCGGCGGCGGTTTAGGGACAAGTAAGATCTCATCGAGAGCCAGGCATAGCAATCAAGCTCCCTGGTCATCGAAACCATAATCAATACCACCTCAACTGGACGTAGGCTTCTACCTTCACCGTACGGGGCCGAACCAGTATAACCCTCGTGTTCCTTGTCCCGTTTAACCCCTTTAAGCTTCCTAGCTGCGATGGCTCCACGACTAAGTCCTAGCTCGAGGACATCTGCCGTGACAATTCCACGACACCGATGGAGATCAGTCAACTAAACCGGCTCGATATCAACTGACCCGAAAACAGCCGCCACACAGATGGTACTGTGCCTGATTTACTTTGATGGTAAAATAGTAGTGGAAGGGGAGACGGAGTTTCACGGGTGATGCTCCACGTGAAGCCACACAAATTTGACCTTGCCTTTTGAACTTGTGCTCAGATCTGACCGGATTAGTTAGCAATAGTAATTGATGTACTAGTATTTAGTACGTACTTCTTGATTCCCAAACGAAATTAATTTTCCATCAATCCTCAGGAGCCCCGTCATGCAGTAATTGTTTTTTTATTCCTTGGATCTCTGCGGCCGGTCTAAACATCAATCAGCTCCAACCTTTGTCTGCTCTAGTGCAAGTAGCACTTCGTTCCTTTGGATTTAACTAGTCTCCACCACAGGAAAAAATAGCAGCGGCACCGATTCCCTCGGGGCTTGAAGCTGCAGGTGGACAGGGAGACGTGGCCAATCTTCTGGTAGTGGCGTACGGTGACTGGTTCGGATAGACGATCCCGCGGAGAAAAAACACGAGAACACCTGTCGTTCTTGGCTAAAAAAAGGCTGCAGCCTGGGCGATTTGTACGCGTAAATATAGCGGATCAACTCCTTGTCGGTCTTGGGTAGCGACGTCTTTGATAAATCATCTGTGCGGCAGACCTCGTCTTGGACTCGGTGAAAACGCGCGGGCACGACGACGTACACAATAGAAACCCTAATCTTTCGCCTCAAATCTTGTATCTGTCAGCTCCAAAATTAATCGTAATTCTGATAAACTTGCCGGCTATGCTTATGGTCGTCCGGCGGCTCATGCGATCGTTGCATGCCGGCTCTTTCTCATCCGATCAATCGCGAGTTTCTTGATCCCTGAAAAGATCCCTCCAAGAACTCATCACCACCGTGCGCGCGCCCCACGGTGGGCGCCAACTGTCGTGGAATTGTCACGGCAGATGTCCTTAGTGTGAGGACTTAGTCGCGAGGCCAACACATCTATGTAGTAGCTTGAGAGGGGTTGAGCGGAATTGAGAGACGCAACACAAGACGAGGATTTAGACAGCTTCGGGCCCCGGGAAACATCATCCGGTAACAACCCTACATGCTGTTTGAGGCTAGGTCTCATTATGATCATGGGACAGTCGCCGGTGTCTAGCCCTGGAGATTGTTTCTTGTTGCTTGTCCCTCTCTGGGGTGCCCTGCCCCTCCTTATATAAGATGAAGGGGCGGGTTACATGTGGAGTCCTATTAGGATTAGGACTAGTCTATTACAAGTGGAATCCTAGTCTGCTCCCTTAAGGGAAAACTCCTTATGCCTTTCCTCGTAAAACGGCCCACCATAACATGAGCCGGCCTTCTGGGCCTTGGGCCTTGTCATCCATCTGACCCGCCGTTGGGGTTATCAGTAAGTCACCAAATACTCGCCGGGTCTCTGTGAGTCGCCAAGTCCGGCTGGGTCATACCGCGTGGTATATCCCCGACAGGAAGGGTGACAAAGGTTAGAGGTGGTTTCATGGCAATTTGGGAGGCTTGAAGAGCAAGTGAATAGGTAGCGCAGCAAAGCGATAGAACGAAGCAACTAGCATAGCAATGATAGTAATGAGATCCAAGGTGACGGTCATCTTGCCTGAAATCCCACTAGGAAGAAGAACGAGTCCATGAAGAAGATGAAGCCACGAAGACGAACGAATACTCACGATCGCAACGACACGGGAACTATCGAGAAGAAGCACACAACATGGTAAACACACCAGACATAAACAAGACATGAAGCTCAACCAAGTATGATGCATGACAAGGCTACATGAAGCTACTCATGACAAGAGATGATGCATACAAGAACAACCCATCAAAGCAAGTTTAAATGAGGCCGGAAACAACATATGCTACGGTAACTCAACATGAAAACAAAAGGCATGGACATGATTTACAGGTAAAGCATTACAAAACATGAACACCGAGCTATCTCCAGAAATCACTAGAACATGCTCAAAAAGACATGGCAAGATTGCAAATAATAACAGGTTCACAGACTTAGCAGAATTCACTGAACATGGCAGAAATAACACCAGGTTGCTAAGTTTAGAGCTATCAAACAACATGATACAGGAACATATCATAGCAAATAAAGGCATGAAATGAATCTACTAATTGCATAGAACAAAAGTCCCTTACTGATCACGAGCCAAAAAGGCACAGAAGATATGATGGCACCCATGTAAACATAGCAAGTAATATGACAGATTCAGACTTCGAAGAAAATCAGAGCATGGCAGAAATAACGATAAGTAGGCATGTTGGTGAGCTTGAACCACTCACCACAGAGCATTACATGGCATGACAAGGTAACCACCAGTAAGAAGGCATTATTATGAAGCTAATAATGGCAAAAGCATGTTCATAGGGTACATGGATCACCAGAAAAACACATGGCAATAACGAACTTCATGTTAACAAGCTGACAACAACATTATTTAGCAAGTTTGGAGCAAGCTTACAACAAGCTACAGGAGGCTATAAATGCAACCAAGGACATGGATGGATAGATAATAACATGTATAACAAAACATCCTTAGTGAACATCTCCATATTATGCATAGAACTCATGGTGACAGCAGATTCAAATGGCAACAAAATATAACAGACTCAGACTTAGCAGAAATCACTAAGTCACAGAAATCAGCAATATTACGGAGGCTACTTTGCATGCTTGTGCTAGTCACCACATAGATCACAAAAATACAAGGCAAGCACCCCTGTAAAGATGGCATGATGTAGTCAAAACACATGTAGACACCAAGCTCATAGGATGCACACACAAAATGCAATGAAAAAGACAAATCACCAAGTTCTGATAATAGACATATAGCACTCTTGCAACGATGATTTAGGCATCAATATGAACTTAAACAAACATAGCATAATGGAACAAAATGAAGAGCATCTCATGGTGAACATTTCGATATATTATATGCATGAATCGGAGCACCGAGCACGAAGTTATGGCATGATAAACAGAGCAACATAATGCAACAATTTCGGGACTTAGCAGAAATTTACCCTCGTGAAAAGTCAACGCGGGACGAGACGGAGCGGGACGGAGGGATCCGGGTTGCGGGACGGCGTTTGGATGGCCGGGCGGGTGGATCTCGTCCCACCAGCCGGATCCGGCGACGAGGCGGCGGCCAGCGACGGAGGCGACCTCCGGCGAGGTGCGCGACGCCGGGGGAGGCGCGGGGAGCGGCGGCGGGTCGCGGATGGTCGGCGGCGGCGGTCG